>NC_080688.1:37499712-37688690 GCF_030445035.2 Dasypus novemcinctus
ATAATAAATACAAGAGCAGAAATCAATGAAATTGAAAACTGAAAAACAATAGAGAAAAATCATGGAAGAGGATGTGCCTCAAGCAGTTGGGTGTCCGCCTACTACATGGGAGGTCCTGGGTTTGGTTCCCAGTGCCTCCTAAAGAAGATCAGCATGACTGCAAGTTGACGTGATGGGTTGGCATGGAGAGCTGCTGCAACAAGACAGCACAACGAGATGCTGCAACAAGATGACACAATAAGGATACACAATGAGGAGACACAACGAGCAAGGAGTGGATATGGTTCAAGCAATCGGGCACCTTCCTCCCACATGTGTGGTCCCACGTTTGGTTCCCGGTGCCTCCTGAAAAGAAGATGCAGACACAGAGAGCACACAATGAGCAGACATAGAGAGCAGACAGCAAGTGCAAACAATAAAGAGGGTGAAGGAATAAATAAAATAAATCTAAAAAAATCAATGAAACAAAAAGCCAGTTATTTGAAAAGATCAAGAAAAGTGATAAACCTCTAGCAAGACAGATAAAAAAAAGGGAGAGAACCAAATTACCAATATTAGGAATGAAACAGGGTCTTAATTACATATCCTGCAGACATCAAAAGAACAATAAGGGAATACTGCAAACAGCTCTACAAACATAAATTTAAATTCTTTTAAAAAGAATATCTAGAAATTTCTAATTTTTTTAAAGAAATTACTGAGGATTGAAACTGGGACCTTGTACATATGAAGCAGGTGCTCAACAATTGAACTACACCCACTCGTCCAAACATAAATTTAGATGTGTGACAGTGTAGATGAAATGGACAAATTTCTTTTAAAAACATAAAATGACTACAACTCATGGACTATGAAATATATAAATAGCTCCATAATTATTAAAGAAACTGATTTTATAATTAACTCTTACCCTGAAAAAAAAAGAAATCTTTAGGCCCAGATAGTTTCACTGGAGAATTAACTAAACATTTAAAAAAGAATACCAATTCTATACAATCTCTTCCAGAAAGTATAAAAGAGGGAGCACTTCCCAAGGCATTTTTTGAAGCTAATATTACTCTGATGCCAAAATTGGATGAAGGCAGTACAAAAAAGAAAACTATGGACTAATATTCTTCATGAATATAAATTCAAAAATCCTTAATAAAATATTAGCGAATAGAATTTAGCAATACATAAAAAGAATTAAACACCATAGCCAAGTGGGGTTTATTCTAGGGATGTAAGCCTGGTTCAATGTTTGAAAACCAATCAATATAATCCACCATATTAAAAAGCTAAAGGAAAAACATCACATGATCCTATTGGTCAATGCAGAAAAAACATTTGACAAAATTCTACACCCATACTGAATTTAAAAAAAACTCTCAGAAAAATGGGAATAGAGAAGAACTTTGACAATTTGATAAAGAGTGTCAGTTTTAATTTCTTGGCTGCTACAATAAATACCATACAATGGGCTGCTTAACAGGCTCATGGTTTCCTAAGATAAAAGGCTTGCCTTCTCCCAAAGTTGGTATCTTCTGGCTGGCCAGCAATCTTTGGGGTTCCTCAGGTTTTCTGTCACATGGCAATGCATCTGGAGACGTTTTTACCTTTCTCCTCCAAGTTCCAACTTCTGGTTGCTCCCATGGCTTTTCTGTTCCTCTCTGTCCAAATTTCATTCTGCTTTTAAAAGACTCCAATAATTCAGATTAAAGTCCAACCTGATTTGGTTAGGCCACAATTTAATTAAGTAACATGTTCAAGAGATTCTACTTACAATGGGTCCATACCCACGGTTTGGGACCTGAACATGCTTTTTTGGGGAACATGATTCAATCCCCAAGAGATCAACGCAACACCGACAACTAACATCATACCAAATGGAGAAAGACAATGGTTTCCTGCAAAGATAGGGAACAAGACAAGACAAGGATGTCTGTTCTTGCTGCTTGTGTTTAATATAATGCTGGTAGTTCCAGCCAGTGCAGTAAGGCAATAAAAGGAAATAAAAGACATACAACAAAAAATGAAGAAAACCATCCCTAATCGCAGATGACATGATCGTCTACGTAGAAAATCCCAGGAATCTACAAAATAATTTCTAGAACAAATAAGTGAGTTCAGCAAGGGCACATTATGCAAGATAAACACACAAAAATGAATTGTGTTTCTCTTTCCCAGCAATGGACATGTGGAGACAAAAATGTAAAATACAATATCATTTACAATCATTCAAGAAAAATGAAAAGCAGAAGTGTAAATCTAACAAAATATGTACAGATGTGCATGTTAATAACTACAAAATTACTGATGAAAAAATAAATGGAGAGATGTACCATGTTTATGGATTGGAAGACTCAACATAGTAAAGGTGTCAATTCTTCCCTAATTAATACAGGTTTATTGCAATTCTTATCAAAATCCCAGCAAAATATTTTATAAATATAGATCAGATTATTAAAAAATTTATAAGTAAAGTTAAAGGAACTAGAAGAACTAAAACAATTTTGAAGAAGAATAATAAAGTGGGAGCAATCAGTCTACCCAATTTCATTATAGCTCCAGTGATCAAGACTCTGTGGCAAATTTGGTAATGGATGGTGGTGGTGATAGCATAACATTGCAACAGTAATTAACTCCATTGAACACCATTGTAGCAGTTGATATTGTTGTGAATTCCAAAAATAGATATTAGATTATATTTGTAATCTGGTCTATACCTGGGCGTGATTAAGTTATAATTATAATCAGGAAGAGGGAATTTCTAGTCCAGGAAGAAGCAAGCCCTGGAAGAGAGGAACCCAGGAAGCCAGAACCTTCGCAGACATTGGCAGCCATCTTGCTCCAATGTGTGAAAATAGACTTTGGTGAGGGAAGTAACTTATGCTTATGGCCTGGTATCTGCAAGCTCCTACCCCAAATAAATACCCTTTATAAAAACCAACCAATTTCTGGTATTTTGCATCAGCACCCCTTTGGCTGACTAGTGCAATCATTGAACACCATTTTAACCACCTTGAAAGTGGTTAAATGGGAAATATAATATTATACTGTGTTTATGTTGCCACTATAACAATTTAAAAAATCAATAACAATAAAATAGACTGTGTGGTATTGGCAGAGGGCTAGACATACATAGATAAATGAGACAGAATAGAATACACAGAAACTGACCCACACACATATACACAACTGATTTTTGACAAAGATTCAAAAGTAATTCACTGGAGGAAAGGCAGACTTTTCAACAAATAGTACAGGAGCAACTGGACATCCATAGGCCAAAAAAAAAAAAAAAGAGAAAGAAAAAGAACTTCAACCTAAGTTTCATGCTTCATAGAAAAATAAACTCAAAATTGATGATTATGGACTTATATTTAAAATGTGAAAATGTAAAACTTTTTAGAAGAAAACAGGAGAAAATCTTGGGGATCTCAGGCTAGGTAAAGTGTTCTTAAGCCTTTTGCCAAAAGCAAAATCCATCAGAGAAAATATTGATAAACTGGACCTCATCACAATTTAAAAACTATTGCTCCATGAAAAAATTATTCAGAAGATGAAAATACAAGTTAAAGATGGGGAGAAAATATTTGCAAACCACATATCCCACAAAGGACCAATATCTAGACTATAACAAGAATTCTCAAAACTCAATAGTAGGGAAGCGTACGTGGCTCAACTGATAGAGTGTCCATCTACTATATAGAGGGTCCAGGTTTCAATCCTCAGGGCCTTCTGACCCTGTGGTGAGCTGTCCCATGTGCAGTGCAGCCACACACAAGGAGTGCCGTGCCATGCAGGGCGCCCCTGGGTAGGGGTGTCCCACATGCAAGGAGTGCATCCTGCAAGGAGAGCCACCCTGCATGAAAAAAGCACAGCCCGCCCAGCAGTGATGCTGCACACAGAGAGCTGATGCTGGAAGATGACACAACAAAAAAAGAGATGCAGTTTCCCAGTGCTGCCGGATAATGCAAGTGGATGCAGAAGAATACACAGCAAATGGACACAGAGAGCAATGAAGGGGAGAAGGGGAGAGGAATTTTTAAAAATAAAAAAAAAAACCCAAAAACTCAACATTAAAAGCTACAACAACAACAGCAAACCAAACAACCCAATTAAAAAATGGGCAAAAGGTAAGAGGAGAGTTTCACTGAAGAGATTATACAGATGGTAAATGAGCACATGAAAAGATGCTCATCATTAGCCTTTAGGGAAATATATATTAAAACCACAATGAGATCTTCTACACACCTATAAAACTGACTAAATAAGAAATAATGATAACTCCAAATGCTTGTGAAGATGTGGAGAAAATGGATCAGCCATACTTTGCTGGTGGGCACTCTGTAAAGAATTTGACAGCTTCTTTACTATGCACCTACCATGTGACCCACCAATTATACTCCTGGGTGTTTATCTCAGAGAAATGGAAATGTAGGTTCACATAAAAACCTGTACATGGATGTTTATAGTAGCTTTACTCCTAATAGCCCTAACTGAAAATAACCCAGGTGTTCTTTAGCAGGTGAAAGGCTAACCATTCTGTGATGCATCCATCTTATGGAATATTATTCAGCAATAAAAAGAAATGGATGGCTGATACACACAACTTTTGGATGACTTTCCAGAGAATTATGCTGAGAACAAAAAACCAATCTCAAAAAGGTTTCATACTACATGATTCCATTTATATAACATTCTTGAAATAACAAAATTACGGAAATGGGGAACAGATTAGTAGTTGCCAGGGATTAAGGAGGTGGGAGGGTGGGAGGGAAGTGGGTATGGATGTAAAAGGGCAGCATGAGACATCCTTTTGGTGATGGAAAGTTTCCGTATCTTCAATGTAATGATTTCAATGTTCTGGTTGTGCTATAGTATTGCAAAATGTTACCATTGGTGGAACCTGGGCAAAGGGCATATAGGATCTCTCTGTATTAATTTGCTTCTCTTTTTTAAATTCAAACATTTACTTCAACTTTATTTCTTTTTCTTTTTTATAATTTTTTTTTTATTTTTAAAGAAGTTTCGATTACATAAATGTTACATAAAAAATATAAGGGATTCCCTCCCCCTCCCACGCTTGCCCCATTAACAACATCCCTCATTAATGTGGTACATTTGTTACAATTGATGAACACATATTGAAGCATTGCTACTAACCATGGACTAATGTATTAATTCTTACTATTGCATGTGCATTTACAATGATCGCAAAATAAAAAGTTTAATTAAAAATATTTATCTGAGTTATCAGGATTTGTAGTATAATACCTTTAAATTATGACCTTGCCTGGGATATATAATCACATTTCTTTAAAACTCTATTTTTTTTTAAAGATTTATTTTTATTTATTTCTCTCCTCCTGCCCCCCCCCCCCATTGTCTGCTCTCTGTGTCCATTTGCTGTGTTTTCTTCTGTGTCCGCTTGCATTCTTATCAGTGGCACTGGGAATCTGTGCCTCTTTTCGTTGCGTCATCTTGCTGTGTCAGCTCTCTGTGTATGCAGCACCACTTCTGGGCAGACTGCACTTTTTTTTCATGCAGGGCGGCTCTCCTTGTGGGGTGCACTCCTTGCGCATGGGGCTCTCCTACGCAGGGGGCACCCCTGTGTGGCATGGCACTCCTTGCGCACATTAGCAGTGCACGTGGGCCAGCTCCACACAGGTCAGGAAGCCCTGGATTTGAACCCTGCACCTCCTATATGGTAGGTGGATGCGCTCTCAGTTGAGCCAAATCTGCTTCCCTAAAACTCGATGTTAAAAAACTAATTTATTTACAGGCAAATGTTTTGGAATAAACTATAGTATAAAGTGACCTAATTGTTTCTTTTCAACGTAATCCCATGTCTATCTGTCCCATTTGTTCTGTCATAAAACCTCTCATTCATTGCCTCAGTTATTTGTTAATTCAAGCTGCAACACACTGTCCCATATGTCCCCCTGGATTCAGGCTCTCAGACATTGCGGAAGAAACGTGCCAAGGTCTGATTTAGATTTGCCTGTGAAAGACATTTTGAGAGCCTCTGCTTTTGAACTTTAGAAAAACCAGCTTTGGATTTTGCAACCAAAAGAAGGTGTGGAAAGTCACCCAGGCTTTTGTAGGTGAAATATGGTGGCCTTGTATCTGGTGGCTTCCAAGGCTTTGCTTTCACATCAATAGGCTTTTCAAACATGGAAAGGGAAGAGGGCCTTTCTTTTTGTACTTTGGGTTTTGTAGACCAGATTTATTATTTAACTTAAAAAAATTGAATGAAAATGTAAGGGGTGGGTAGATATTTTGTTTTCCTCTCAGTTTCATAAAAAATGACTCAGACTCAAGATTATTTAGCTGATGTCCTTGGGTCGGCCTGGACGCCGTCTGAAATTGTGTGCCATATTTTGGTATACGGACACTTTTTTCTGGAGAAAGAGTCCACAGCTTTTCGGAGATTCTCTGAATCTGTAACCCAGAAAGTATAAGAACTAATGGATGACGAGTCAAGGGGAAGTAGTAAGAACTAGAAACATGTGGGCAAGAGCAAACCCATCACTGTGCTGAGACCTTCTCCATCTTCACCCTTCAAGGGCTTCTCAGTGCCCCCTCCTGGATGGCTTACCTGCTCTGGCCTATGAGCCATCTCTTCTGTCAACTTCTTATGCCTTTGTTTACTCTTCCTTTCAGATGCTCATCACTTTCTATGGCCTGTTGGGTGGTTTGTTCCCCCCCAACCATTATGGATTTGTTCTAGGAAGATAATCCATAAATACCTGCTGGGTCATTGAAGGACTTATGAACTATACCCATCAAACTGTCAGTGGGTCTTTGTTTGGCTGAGGCTCTGGCAAAAATGGCTTGGAGAGACTTGGAGGTGGGAATGCTAGGATTCTCTCTTTTCTACATGCCGGCAGGATGGGTAAGGTGTTGGGAACTGACCTGGGATTTAGCTGCCCTGTAAGGATGGTAGAGTCAGTCCTCTGCAGGGACCGAATACCTGCTCCCTGAGAAAGAGGAAATGTCCAGGATCTCTAGAGCCCACTCAGCTGTGGAACTGAGCACTGCACCCTTCATTGTCCTAGGTGTCTCATCTGGGAGGTACTTTAAAGACCCTACAAATCCCCAATTTCACAATTCTTTTTTTTTTAACATATTTTTTATCTATGATGTTCTTTTTTAAGATTTATTTCTTTATTTATTTCTCTCCCCTTCCCCCCCACCCCAGTTGTCTGTTCTCTGTGTCTATTTGCTGCATGTTCTTCTTTGTCCGCTTCTGTTGTTGTCAGCAGCATGGGAATCTGTGTTGTGTCATCTTGTGTCAGCTCTCTGTGTGTGCGGCAACATTCTTGGGCAGGCTGAACTTTTCTGTAGCGCTGGGCGGCTCTCCTTATGGGTGCACTCCTCGCGCGTGGGGCTGCCCTACATGGGGGCACCCCTGCGAGGCAGGGCACTCCTTGCGCGCATCAGCGCTGCGCATAGGCCAGCTCCACACGGGTCAAGGAGGCCCGGGGCTTGAACCACGGACCTCCCATGTGGTAGACGGACGCCCTAACCGCTGGGCCAAGTCCACTTCCCTACAATTCTCTTTTAGGGCAAATTATTCTTTTAAGGAAGGGCACGGAGCCGGGGAGAGAGGGACTCAAATATTCTCTTTCCAGTGGAATTTGCCCCAACTTCCCAGAGGGCTGCCTCCAGCCCCAAGCTCGCATTCTTGGCTTTTGAAGAGGGGAGGCAACCCCCTGCCCCTTATCTGGGATTGCCTGCTAAAACAAACGCAATGGTGTGGAGGTATTGTCCTTTGGAAATTTGGCCTGGGACACTTTACCAAGTGTCTGCAAACATTTAAGACACGTAAAACTGCCCACTGTTAACGGGAGCCCATTGTCTCCGCTGCGGCTCCCTGAAGGTGCCTTGTGAGTGGGGGGTAGGGGTGGTGAGAGTCACCCACGGGAGGCCCCCGGAGGGGTCCCCGGGCTAGGGAATCCTGCTGCTATTTGTTTAAACAACCTGAGTGTAATTGGGATTGTTTGCGATGCCAGGAGATGTTTGGGAAGGGGGGGAAGGGAGGCTGGCTCCCTGGTGGAGGGAGTCACCAGCAGGCACTTGACGGGTGGCAGACCCGGTGGCTGTCAGCCTCCCGATGGTGCGTTCCACCGTGGGCACATCGGGACCTGGGTCAATAGGTCGGGCCACGTGGTCTATAAAATAGTAAATATTAAAGCTAGGACTTGAGGGTGGGTCTACCTAAATGAAAGCCAATTCTGTATTCTTATTTTTTTAGTATTTTATTGTTTTTGAAACTTTTCTATATTCTTTTAAAACCATTACAATCCGAGAACAGCACAGACACAGAGCTTCTTGTTTGTTTTCAGATCTTATTTTTCAAGTTGCCACGGGAATGGAGGCGGAGGACGGAGCCGGGTTTCGCCAAGGCAAGGTCGGGAGGCCTTAAGGAATTCTGTAGAAGGTCCGCTGCGGCGTTCCTGGGACCTGAGGGTTTCTGTTCGGGAGTGTTCAACAGGCCGAGGGGCAAAAATGTCTGGTTTTTATGGCAGAGATACCCTTTCCTTTGACCTGGGGAAAAGGACAGTGTTTGAAAAAATGAGAAGAATTTGGGAATAATAGCTGGAATCTCTGCAATGTTGGGCCTGGCCAGCACCGCCCTGTGCGATCAACCAAGCCTCACGTGCATCCTGTTTTCACGTCACCAAGGCCTGCAGGTGATGGGGGACACAGCTGTGATGATTTATCTGGGATGCTGACCACAGAAAAAGGACTAGGAACAGGACTGCAAGGCTATGAGGTGACCGGCCCCCAACAGGTCATTTTAATTGCTACTACAACCTGCCACACAGTTCTGGAGAAAAATAGACTGGCTTGGAAGGGGAGAGGTTAAAATAACTTGTCCTGACCACAAAGAGTGAAAATTTGCATTAAGATCCTCCTGATTTCAAAACACTTCCTCTTTCTACTATACCTTACTAACACTACACCCCCAAAATAAAGAAAATGTAGAATTTAACATTATGCAGTTTGAGAAACAAACAGCCTTTTAATTTATTTTATTTTCTAACAAACAGCCTTCTTTTGAGATGCTAACAGCACATCACACATATAGGCCTTTAACTAAATAAATAAGCCATTAAGGAAAGGACAGAAATGTGCTAATTTTCTGATTGGGTAAAGATTTTAGATTATTTGTAGATAGAATGTCATCTTCATTTGAAGGTAGCTATCAGTTTTTGAGATTTCCAATTCTACTTAGTTAAAAGAGTTATCGTTAGGTATTTTGGATCAGATTTAGTGGATTAAAACTTTATAGGATGTACTGCTCTTTCACTCATTTTTTTTTTTAAGATTTGTTTTTATTTTATTTCTTTCTCCCCCTCCCTCATTGTTTGTGTTTGCTGTTTGCTCTCTGTCTTCTTTTTAGGAGGCACCGGGAACCCACCCGGGACCGACCCGGGGACCTCCATGTGGGAGGGAGGCACCCAATCACTTGAGCCACCTCCGCTCACCTGCTCTTTCACTTGTAGCATGGGCAACTCTGTAACATAAAATAGCTTTTTTACGTTAGAGAAAAATTAATCTTCTGATGAAGAATTGAAAACACTGCTTTTAGAGAAAAGGGCTTTATATGCTCTCTGTGCAGCTCGGTTTTGTTTGGGTTTTAAGTGTCAGGACTTTCACTGCTCTAGCAAAGGACACCGTGAGCCTCAGAGCAAACAGTGGTGAAATAGCACAGAACAGTCCCTGTTTTTATTCCATTTGGCAACCCCACTCTCCTAGGCTCTAAGGGCTTCTTCAGAGAAGGGCCAAAGAGCTTTTCAAAACCAGACCATGAACATGCTCATTTCAGTGGGAGCCGGTAGCTTCTTCCAGCACTTCAGGTCTTTGACACCGGAAGGCTGCCTGGTTCCAAGCACTTTAAAATGAAAGGTCTTGGTTAAGGGAAGGGAATATTTACAATGTGGATAAAGGTAAACACGGCGAGGCTGGCGATCCATCCTGGAGAGTCAGACAGCGTCCTTTGATCCATCTCGGCAGTTCATAGGGGATGCAAAGGGTGAGTCTTGAGGACGCCAGAGGCTTCGTGACCCCACAGAGCTGCCACTGGGGTGGACACAGCTGGGCAAGAGCATCACTCGGACACGAGGGATGCGCACCCACTGGCCACACTGGAGCTCTGAGCCGCTGAGGGTGCCCCAGCCTTCCACAATTATTCATGCTGATAAATTGAAGAAGGATAGTTGTTCTGCATCGTGCTGTCTCACTAAGATATATATTTGTCCTTAGAAGTTAGGAACTTTGTTCCTGGATGAACGGGAGACTCGCTCCTTCCATACTCTTTTTAAGGATGCCCTCTCCTCCCCCAACCTCCCCCCCCAATTCCCCAAATTCTAAACTCCAAACACTCGAAAGGTTTAAACGTCGTTGGTTCTAAGGATGGCACTTGACAATTGACAAATATATTGAGAACACGTGTTCTTTCCTGTAGGTTTGTTTAGAAGTGAAAACAACGTGGTTCGTCATAAAAGTTTCTATTTATTTTAGGCTGGATAGTTAGCTCACTTGTTTGGAGGAGGGGGCAGCTCTGGCCAGCAGATTTAGCAGGATGTGCCTAACATGCCTCAAGGCTAAAGACCGAAAAGAGACTCGTGGCACTTAAGAAAATTAATCATGTGTTAGTGGATTCAAATTCTTTTGTGTGGAATAATCACAAGTTAGTTTAAATTAGACTCTTCCTATTTTATACTTGTTGGTATGTGAAAATATACTAGGTGAGGGAATTAAGGTGACCCTCAGTTATCAGGCTAGAGTAGGTGAATAGAGAGTGACACCAATTCCCACGGAAAGACCCTGCGATAACTGTGTGTGTCACAAGTTTATTTCCTGTCCTGATCATTTGATCATTTTAGAAACGGTCGGGATGGGGAATCGGAGAACAGGTTGGGTATGTACGCGTGTAAATCAAATCTAGCGCCTAAAACCACATGCCGTGGAGTGAAAGTTTGTGGGTTCAAATCCCAGCTTTGCTGCTTACTATCTGTGTGACTTGTGCATGTGGGTTTATCTTTCTGTGTTTCAGTATCCTAATATATAAAACAGGTATCCTTATAGAACTAAGAGAATATACATTTATATCCACACATACACCTAGGCACACAGCAGATGCTCAAAAAATGAATGTCATTAGTCTTAGTAGTAGTGGTAATAGCAGTCATTCTCTTGGGGACCAGTCTAGCGGGCAGGCCAAGGAGGTACTGGGGGGGATGTATAATGATGGGCAAACACGGTAGTAAAATTTCCCAAACTTTGCCTGTGGCTATGAAAAAAATGGAAGCCAGAAAACTTCGATTTGCAAAAACCCCTGAGGCCTCAAGCCAGGCTCCTACGGGGGGAGGCTGCGGTGGCATCTTTAAAAAACCAACCAACCCAGGAATGAGCCAGGAGGGGATTGAATCCTGGCACTGTGATTTACCAGCTCTAGAATTTGGGGCAAATTGCCTGAGCCTTAACGTCTTCGTTTGTAAAACAGGCATTAGAAGTACCTAAAGGACTGGGTTGTTGTGATGATAAATCATGTGATTATGCAAGAGTGTCCCACGTGGATGGATAATGCAGGAAACGTTTGTTTTCTAAATAAAATCTGACTTCTTACTGAATGATGAATCATTTAAGACACAGGCTCCAGAGGCCAGAAATAGCCCTTGTGATCCACCCTGCAGGCGAGGCGGGCCCCAGAGGCTGTGGGGAGCTGTCACCCAGGCCGCCTGGTCTTCAGGCACCAGGAATCCAGGGCTCCCGTCCTTTTCCGGCCCAGCCCAGCCCTTGCCCTTTTGGGGACTTATTGTTCGAAGGGGCCTTGACTTATTTGTTCATCTAATCTTTTAGCAAAAGGCAAACTGAATATTTTGCTTGGACCCCTGCCTCATGTCCCCCCTAGAAAAGAGGGGGCCTGTTGGTGGAGGCCAGCCCTTGTTTGCTGGAGCCCCTTTGGAAGGCCGGGGCAGGGGGTGGTGGCAGGGGCCGGGGGAGGCGCTGCGGGGTCTCTGCCTCTTCAGGCCTATTTAGGACATTGTTCCTCATCCCTTAATGCCAGGCTGCCCGGGAAAGGCTCTGGACAAGTTTATTTGTCGCTGGAGAAATAAACAAATAAACAAAAACCCTAGACTCTTCCACCCTGCTCCCCACCTCTGCTCCTACGGGGATGAACTGGACTTGGGGAGCTGACCCAAATGTCCCATGATCTGCTCAAAGGACCCAGGATCAGCCACCAAATTGCAAAAAACATGGATGTCAGAGCCAGGCAGGTGCCCAGACACCCACTGCCCACCCCTCCTCAGCCCCGTTAGTTTTTTAAAAATTTATCTATTTATTTATATTGAGGCCTGAAGAAAGAATACTATGAGAAACAATTATTATGCCCAAAGTGCCGATGAAAGTAAGGCTCAAACGGGTGTGCTACTTTCAAGCCATGAAGCCAGGATTCAAAGCCAGTTTTTCTGAGCGTAGATGCCCCTCTCTACCCCACACTGCTCCTGCCCGCCGTCTCTCCTAAGGCACTGCCCTCAGTGACTCTATTTCTTACCGAGTGGGAGCCACACTCTTAGGCCTGGCTTGCAAAGACCCCCCCAGGGAACCAGGTCTCCGCGCTGGCAGGCAGATGGCTCTGCCGTGGGCCCCTCCAGGGTGAGAATGTCCTTGTTCAAGTCCCCATTTTCTGGGCCTTTGTCCGGGCGGTCCCTGTCCTCTATCTGGGACACTTTCCTTCAAGTCTCGGCGGAAGCACTGCCTCCTCACCACGCCTACCTGCCCCTTCCCCTCTCGGGAGTCCTCCTCGGAGCTCTCAAGCATCTCCTGCCCACTTACTCTGTGTCTTCAGCTCCTCCCTTCCACTGCCACACGTTTTCCACCTGGGCGACAGGGCCACCAAAAGGCCGCCAGCGGGCAGCTCAGGCCGCTGCAGAGGGTTCCTCCCTTGGAGAAGCCAAGGCTCCCTCCCCCTCCTTGCTGACTTGACAACATCCTGCTTCTACTTTATGAGTCGGCAGTGACTCACCATCCACAGTCCCTGTAATTCACACTCTTACTTTCATAATTCCATTAATTATGAAATGCCTGTCTCTGTGACATTCTCCATGGGACTGGTTAGCAGGAGAGGGGGAAAAAAAACACATGTTAGAGTCAATAAATTTAATCAGTAACATAAGGAAAGGGTGGAGTTCCAAGGAAATACTTCTGGAAAGTCCTCTGCTCGGCCTGCTCATCATGAGTGCAACAGGGTCGCTGCAGGTTCCCATATATTCCATCCCCCCACGTGAACTCCTGACAACGGGCAGGGCTGAATGTTTTCTCCTGCCTTTCATGAGCTTCCATGCTATTAAAGTGAGATGGACAATTACATATCTTCACTATCATTATCTACACATATACATACACACACATATAGGCACATATTTCTTTTCGGCTGGATGGAGTCAGAAAGATGAGGCTGGATTCAGATGCCAGCTCTTCTACTCACTTGCTCTGGGATCTTGGGCACATCTTCTGACCTCTCTTAGCTCATTTCTCATCTATGAAGTGTGGGCATATGTGTACCTTGAAGGGGTGTTGTCAGGTATGACTGCGATGAGGCATGTGGGGTGCTTAGTTGGGTGCGTCGTACACAGAGACACCCGCTAACGGTGGCTGGTGGCAGTGGCACTCCAGAAGCCTTGGCCTAACCCAGTCATCAAGGGTCAAAACCAGATCTTGGTCCTGACCCTTCCTGCACCTGATCTGCAGGACTTCTCTAAAGACAAAGGAGACCCCTGTCACACAGACCCTGAGCTGGCGTGGGCCGAAGGGTAGGGTTTCCATCACCGGCACCCACTTTGGGGTATCCCTCCAAATGATTACTACATGAACCCTTGAGTGCCTGGGAAAATTCCTGGCAGCAGTGTTCTGGAATAAACCCTGTCTCTATGCTCTCGCTGGGGACTTTGGCTTCGCATCACTGTGGAAACGCCATGGGAGTGAGTGCCGGGTGCTGTGGTCTTCAGCCTTCAAGGACAGCAAGTGACCACCTGGCATTTAGAGCCAAGGGAGGGCAGATTGGGGAAGGAAGGGCGCTAGAGTGTGGGCAAGGAGACGGCTTATGGTGGAACGAGAGAACACAGCTGGACACGTGCCCGCCTGGCTGGGGAGGCCGCAACACAGGGAAGCGATTTGAGCTTCACGTCAAGAGGGAGGAGGTTTAGGGAAGAGGTGAAGGTACTTGAAGCCACAAGGCAAGTCTCTGAGGTCGTTAGGGGCTCAGGGGCAGACCGTAAGGAAAGTGAAGGAACAGACAGATGACAGCGAGAAATCAGCCAGTCTGTAGCTGAGTTTCAGAACCAATCCACAGCAGCCACTGAGTAAGGCTCCTGGGGTCTGGGTACCCCAGTGTGGCCTAAGACCAGCAGGAGTGGTTAGAACTTGTTAGGAATGCAGACTCTCAGGCCCCACTCCAGAACCCCAGAATCAGAATCTGCATTTAACAAGATCCCCAGGTATTGTAACCTCTTAAGAATCCCTGTCCTCAAGGAACGAATAATCAGTTTATGGATCTACATGGTGAGGATAACAACAGCAACTTGCTTCTGTAGAGTTCTTTTTTTTTTTTTTTGTCTTTTGAAATGACTTTGGACTCAGAGTGGTGGTGTTGTTTGGAATCTGGTCTAGAAAATGCTTAGAGAAATAGCCATTAGGACTTGGCAGATGGAATGCGGAGAGGTTCCGGGTGTGGGTGGTGGCAGAGAGGGGAGTGGCTGCAGAAGGAAAGCTAGAAAGGCAGGGAGGGTGGGGAAGAAGGTACTAGGAATATATGAAGAATTCTGTGAAAGCCTGGAGGACATAGGAATGAGAGACAGGGAGAGAAATGAGCCTATTTACCTAGAACTTGCTAGAACAAAGATTTTTATGAAAGTCGCAAAAGCTTTTTATATTAAAAATCAATCCACAGGGAGCAGGTGTAGCTCAGTGGTTGAGCTCCTGCTTCCCGTGTACAAGGTCCCGGGTTCAATCCCCTGTACCTCCTAATGAAAAATCATATAGGGAAACGGACTTTGGCCCAGTGGTTAGGGCGTCCGTCTACCATATGGGAAGTCCGCGGTTCAAACCCCGGGCCTCCTTGACCCGTGTGGAGCTGGCCATGCGCAGCGCTGATGCGCGCAAGGAGTGCCGTGCCATGCAAGGATGTCCCCCGCGTGGGGGAGCCCCACGCGCAAGGAGTGCGCCCGTGAGGAAAGCCGCCCAGCGTGAAAAGAAAGAGCAGCCTGCCCAGGAATGGCGCCGCCCACACTTCCCGTGCCGCTGACGACAACAGAAGCGGACAAAGAAACAAGACGCAGCAAATAGACACCAAGAACAGACAACCAGGGGAGGGGGGGAAATTAAATAAATAAATAAATCTTTAAAAAAAAAAAAATCATATATATTCTCAGAACAAATGTTTACAGAAATTATTATCAGTTTAGAATAATAATGTGGGAGCTGGAAGAATGTGTTAGAGATCATCTTTGTTCTAATTCTCTTGACCTCTTAGGCCCAACTATATTCAGGGACTTCTCAGATCTGCTGGGTGTGACCTCAGTAATGTGACCTCCTCTCAGTAGGAAACTTGAAAATGCCTGAATTCATAGGTTGGTCTGAGGAATCTATGAGATAATGCAGGGACCTAGCACAAAGCCTGGCCCCAGTTAAGTAACAGCGCATTAAATGCATGATATTATCACGTAACTGTTAACCCACATGCAGTAGAGAGGGGAAATCACTATGAATACGAGTACTACTAGTGAATATTAGGACTATGTTTGAGGGGAAGTGGTTGTGGCTCAACTGATAGAGCATCTGCCTACCTTATGGAGGGTCCAGGGTTCAAACCCAGGGCCTCCTGACCCATGTGGTGAGCTGGCCCATGTGCAGTGCTGAGGTGCGCAAGGAGTGCTGTGCCACGCAGAGGAGTCCCCTGCATAGGGGTGCCTCGTGTGCAAGGAGAGCCACCCCACGCAAATAAAGTGCAGCCTGCACAGGAGTGGCACTGCACATATGGAGAGCTGATGCAGCAAGATGATGCAACAAAAAAAAGTGACAGTTTCCTGGTGCCGCATGACAAGAATGCAAGCGGACACAGAAGAACACACAGCGAATGGACATGGAGAGCAAAACAATGGAGGTGGGGGGAAAGGGGAGAGAAATAAATAAAATAAATCCTTAAAAAAAAAGAAAAAAGACTTTGAGATTCAAGGAGTTGAAATAAATTGTTGTTCCACCCCCCAATTTTTTCCCAGCATTTTAATTTAATTTTCCAGCAGATTAGCTGGATAATGGTGATGATTACAATAACATTCACACCAACAATCCCATAACAGTTGTTAAGATATAATAAATGCTAATGATAACTAACATTAATCGGGCTCTTATTATATGCCAAGCACTATTTCACTTGGATTCTCTCATTTGGTTCTTCAAATACATATGACATTTATAGTTTTACCCCTAGTGTATGGATGAAGAAACTGAGGCCTACAGAGATTGGGTGATTGACCCAAGGCCTGGAGCTGCTGAGTGGAGTGGGAATTTGAATCTAGACAACCTGGTTCCATAAATCGCTCTCTTAACCACCACGGTAGACCCCATGCTAAAAAGCCAGTGAACAAAATGTCCTTTCCATTGGGGGCAACAAATGAGATGTTAGCTTTCTGGCCTGATCCTCTGAAATATTTTAAAGAAAATAAATTGCTATAGGATAAAGAAGAGAGAGAACATTTGAAAAGAGAAGAGAGGAGAAAATGAGACTTTAATAACTTCTGTGTGCTCCGCCAGGTATAGACACATGCATGAACTTAGTAACCCCCCTTATTACCTGGGGATGTGACTTCTGTTATCACAGAGGACAGAACTAAGGCTCAGAAAGGTGAAGCCATTTGTCCAAGTTTACAAGCCAGTAAGTGAAGGAGCTGGCTAGAAACAGACCTAGATTCATAACTTGTATTCTCACCTGAAGGAAAATTATACCCTTTCCAATTTTGCAAAGTCCTTAAATCCTGGTT
This sequence comes from Dasypus novemcinctus, assembly GCF_030445035.2. NCBI lineage: Eukaryota > Metazoa > Chordata > Mammalia > Cingulata > Dasypodidae > Dasypus > Dasypus novemcinctus. The sequence continues at coordinate 37,516,749 of NC_080688.1, forward strand.
CCACTTACAAAATACTCCATCATAAAATTTTTAAACCATGTGAAGAAACTTCCTCTAGAATTGTCTGATACCCCATCCTGGGAGATGCATATAATGTGCCTTTCTAGAGGTATGTTATTTTTTTTTTACTTCCGGTTCACCTCTTTCCAATGAGAATCCCAAGTAGCTTACAAATACACAAAAGAATGGGAGATTGAGGTAGAAAAAAGAAGTTTAGTCTAGGAAATAAGGTTAGCTCCCAGAATATATGCCCAAAGGCTGTGAATCCTTCAGCTGAGGTAGGCTGTCTGGCAACTTTAATTGAACTGGAAAATATATTATTCTCAGAGGGGCTTTGGGAAGAACAATTCTAGTAGTTTCAAGGTCGACCCCTCACAAATCCACGGATCAAGTGAATTACTTTAGGAAATGGGGGATATTTCAAGGCCAAGACTGGCTTTAAAGCTAAGGTGGGGGGAGGGGCCAGGCACCTCCTCCATCTATCTGGTTTGCCCCAGGAGGGAAGGAGGATTTTTCTGAGGAGCCTCAGGTCTCACCTGCTGTTGGAATTCTTAAATTCTTGATGCCATTTCTCTTTGCAATCAGTTGCACGTGCTATTTTACGAAAACATCCTTTCTCCCTCATGCCCCTTCTCCAATGCCCTTGCCCGTCATTGCCTTGAAGCGGTAAGCACGGGTTTTCCCAGGATGCACAAAGCCTCCATCTCCAAAAAGATGGGGCTCCCACACTCGGGACAAAGGGGACTGCAGTGTTTCTCTCATTTATGGCTATCGGAAAAATAGGGCGGGGATCAGCCTACATCACCTGGACTCCACCTTGTGTCAACAGCCCTCACAAACAGAGGGACCCAGCAGCAACCTTTTACACCGCCTGGTACCTACTGTACACTGGAACCAGCTCACATGCTCAACAGAAAGGAAAACAAGCGCCGGCCCTGTTCCGATGGCACACCGATAACGCCGGCCTCTTGGCTCAGGGCGCCATTGTTCTCTCCCCCTGCCCCTTCCCTTGTCCACTCTAAGCAGCCCTGATAAGTTTGTGCACTGGGCAGTCTTGTGTTTGAGTTCGGGTTGTCAACCCCATTACTCAATGGGAGGACGTGGACTTGCTTTGGAAAGGGTGAACTCTGGTCTCAAGAAGGAGAGAATAAGGATGATTTATGATTAACCAATGACTACCCTGTTGAGTGTGGTTTCGCTGACCGATGTTTGAGTCACTGCTCCGGTTGGCGTGCCTCAGTCGAGGGCGTGAGTTGACTACAGAGAAATCCAGGCAAGAAATGAACAGAACTTGGGCATTAGGGCAGCCTCGAAAGTAGCCACCCAGTGAGGGGCGAGGGACTCTTTGATTTTTAACCGGGTTAAATCCTTTGTATGTTGGCTGGAGAAGGAGGGAAACATTTGTTAAGGTGTTTGAGTGAGAATAATATCCTGCTTAATGCTCTCCACAATCAGCACTTTGAGCTTCTTTATGAACTTTCACTGGGAAGCGAAGAAGCAGCAAAAAAGCTAGTGTTTTTCCTGACCCCAGTTGGTATTAGGGTAACGAGGCAGGGAAGAAGGTTGTGGTGTGGTAGGCGTGTGTGCGAGTTGCCAAGGATCTGGGAACTCTTAGCGTTTTCTTCTGTTTTGGCCTCATGGAGAATGTTAAAGGCTAAGGAATTCGTTTTCCTCCTGACTTGGCAAGAGAGCAAAATGCGCAAAAGCACTTAAAAAACCCAGGTATTATGTGAAAAGAGGGTGGAGTTAACGATTTCATTTGGTGCCCACCACAGCTCTGTGAGGATGACGTAGCAGATGTTATCATCCTCATTTTTGATTGTTTGATTTAAGTAAAGTAAGGTCTAGGTAGGGTAGGGAACCTGCCCAAAGTTGCCCAACTGATCAGGATCTGAGCCGCGAGTAGCCCTCAGCTTTCCATCTTCTGTTGCCTTTTTTTCACCCCAGGGGCTACCGGGGATTGAACCCAGGACCGCATACATAGGAAGCAGACGCTTAACCACTGAGCTATATTCTGCTCCCCTCTGCTGCCTTTTAAATGCAAGGCTCAGCCTGGCAGGCACGGCAATAATATAAAATTTAGGGCTTAGGAGAAAGTGTAGTAGGAAAGTTATGAATTAGTTTTAAATTTTCCTTCATCATTTAAAAAATTAAATAGGCCTTTTCCCCAAATGAATGCTTCTGACCCGGAAACATCCTATGCATGAAAACACACCGCAGTGGTGTGTGTGTGTATGTGTGTGTTTATGTGTGGGGGGCATATATGTGCTCCCACATTCCAAGTTCTAAGATAGAATTCAGAATACCTTTTGAGAATATGATTGCAAGTTAATTTCCCAGGGTAGCCTTTGTCATTTTACTTCAAGTGTAACCCATAGTTAAAACATAATGTGCCAAAAAGTCATTTCCAATATTATATATTTTTCATTCCAAATGCACACACAATATTTAGGCACCTTATTAAATAGGCCTAATAAGCTAACACAGGGACCTAATCTCTATTTGTAATACTGTTTCTATCATAAAACGTATTACTGGCTCCAAAACGCCTACTTGTGCATTTAAAGAACAAAAATCAGTTGTAGACTGCGAACTCTACTGTGAAGACAAACGTTTCTCATTACAAATTTCTCTGGTACAGTAAGACATGATCAGGCTGGGGTATTCCAGAAAACTTATGCTAAAAGGTGGGCAACAGGAAAACATATCAAATGTAAAAGCACATGGAGAATTCTAAAGTCTTGTTCCTTAATATTAAAAAATAGTTTCTTATTTTGTGTGCTTTTGGCACCCTCTTTTCTAATCTGCTACAGCTTTAACACCAAATCCAGACCCTCTCTGGCCTGTGTTCCTGACTTTTCTAATAGTGAAGAGAGGAAGAAAACAGTTCTGAGAAGGTGAGACATGTGCATTCAGAAATCAGAGATGGCACAGCCTTTGAAGCCACCTTGTCAGGGGCAGGCCCACCCACTTCTCAATCTCTAGTTCTGGCTCTTCCCCCCGCCCCCCATCCAGTGTGTGAACTCTCCCAGGGCCTCAGGACAAGCCGTGCATCAAGCTGGCACTCAAAGACTCATAACTGATGGAGAGTTGTCTGTAATTTTGAACCCCATCAACACTATTGTTTTCTTACATTCTGCTGTGTAGACTGAATTTCAAAACCGGGAATCAAATTTATGTAGTCGTTCACATCTGACTTAAGCAAATAAATAAAAGTTTGAGTTACTGCTCAGCCAGCTAACTTTAGACCTGGATCCATCTTCCCATCATAATTTTCCCTTCTGCTTTCTTTGTTAACCCTCTCACCCATTGTGATCACTGTCTCCATTTACTATTGCAAACATTTGGACTCTTACGGGCCAAGAGACGATTAATTAAAAGCTGGTCTGTGGGCCCCTCTGGGAGCTCGTTTGGACTCCGCTCATGAGGCATTCCCATCCCAGTTGATTCATTATGTGGCCCAGGGCCAGTGGCTCAGCTTGGCTGCAGCTTTTCCACTAAGGAGACCCAGCCTGGGGGTGTGGGTAACACTGGCTTTTGGCTCTGCTGAACCTCTCTAATGTGTTTTTGTAAATCTTCTGAGCTCTGTAAGTAGCCCAGCTCAAGAGATAGCTTAAGCACAGACCTGGAAATCAGCCACTCTCAAGGTCTAATTCTAATATTCCTCCTCCAGGCTTGAGAGTCCCCATTTATTAAACGGCGATTAGCATTAGCTCCCTCCTGAGGTCCCTAATCAGGTATTTTCATATGGAGGCACTCTTGGGGACCTACTCTTGCGGGCTGTAATTTACTCACAAACCTGGCCTTCAGGGTCTCCCCAGTTGGACTCCAACCAGATTCTCCCTTTTTCATGCTCCTATATTCTGTTCTGGCAAAAAGAGACTTCCCATTGTTTCATGAGACTGCTTTCCTTTCTGGTGCAACATCTTGACTGTCCGGGATCTGGACTTTCCAACATATTGACCAGGAAATGCCGTCTAGAGCCAGAGGCTGTAAGAGCCAAAAGGAACCTGGGAGGTCGGAAGGAACATCAGGGAGGCCAGTGGGACCCTCTGGGACAGGGAGGCCACCTTCCTCAGAGCTCTCACTGCTTTCAAGGGCTTGTCTTGGGCTAATAACCACAAAACATGTTGGACTGAACTGTAATGAGTAACCATGCTTTTCTCGTTTGTGTACATGTCTTATCTGCCCTCCCCATTATGGTATAAGAGTCAAGAAATTTTATGCCTATATTTTAGAACAATGACTCTCTGTAGAGGACCAGATCTTTAAAAGTATGTAGGAAGCAAATGTGATATTTATAAACTCCTTTGGGATGAAGGGCAAAAAGCGTCTTTAAGCAAACACCCAATAATGGAAAAATCAATGAAAACATTCCCAGGAAAAGAAACTGGCCAATCTGTCTTTCTTTGCAGCTCTGACATTTCTTTGTTCACATAGCTCGTTCTCCATATGAGAGCTGTAAGGTCTGCCTTACAGCTTTTATCTGTCAATAGATTTCCGTGTTACTGGGTTTGTGAAGATTACATCTATATCATTAAGTACATTTCTTTACTGATGAGCATTTTAGAGGATGATCTCATAAATATCAAATTACCTATTACTTACTGTTCATTGTAAAGGTGACATTGCTGGAACCTACAAAGAAGTCTTAAAGGCAGCCCATGATTGATGATAAAGATGGATAAAGGTGCAGGTTGAGAGAAGATGCACAATAAATTTACAAATGGTGGACTCTGAAGTGGATGGGGAGCCTACAAGGATTTTCCATGCAACTACAGCCCACATGCACCATTAAGCTCTCACTTTAGACTCAGTTTTGCTGGATATCATATTAGATTTATAATGAGAATCAGTTGGAAAGACATGCACACATGTGCAAGGTAATCTTTGTAGGTTTATTTAAAATAGCAAAATTTCAAAATAATCTAAATGTCCATCAATAGTGTCTCATTAAATAGATAATGGTACACCCAAACAGTGGAAGACTATGCAGGTGTTAATGCAAAATTATATGTATTTGTGTGTGTGTGTGTGTGTGTATAAAAGAGAGAGAGATGGAAAAACTCCTAAGACATATGGTTTAGTTAAAAAAATCAAGGTGTTGATCAGTGTGTGTAGTATGCGATTTTTATGAAAAATAAAACAAGTGCCGGATAATTGTGTATACTTTTATGTGCATAGAGTGTTTCAGGAAGAAAACACAAGAACCTGAAAACAAGTTGTTTGGGGGAAGGAAGTTGAGAGATGACGATGGGAAGGAAACATTTTTCTATGTAAACCCTTTTGTGTATGTGGCAGTTTTGGTTTTTTTTTAAAGATTTATTTATTTATTTATTTATCTCTCTCCCCTCCTGCCCCCACCTCGGTTGTCTGTTCTCTGTGTCTATTTGCTGCATGTTCTTCTTTGTCCGCTTCTGTTGTTGTGAGTGGCACGGGAATCTGTGTTTCTTTTGGTTGTGTCATCTTGCTGTGTCTGCTCTCCATGTGTGCGGCACCATTCCTGGGCAGGCTGCACTTTCTTTCGCACTGGGCGGTTCTCCTTATGGGGCGCACTTCTTGCACGTGGGGCTCCCCTACGCGGGGGACACCCCTGTGTGGCAGGGCACTCCTTGCGCGCATCAGCACTGCGCATGGGCCAGGTCCACACGGGTCAAGGAGGCCCAGGGTTTGAACCGTGGACCTCCCATGTGGTAGACGGACGCCCTAACCACTGGGCCAAGTCCTCTTCCCTTCATAGGCTATTTTAATTGATTATAAAATTCTGGATCAATTGGTTTTACTTTCAGCACTTCAAATATTCCATTTCATTGTCTACTGGCTTGCCTTATTTCTCAGGAGAAAATACAATCATTCTTATTCTTGTCATGTATCTTCCTTTTGTCTGGTTGCTTTTAAGATTTTCCCTTTATGTTTAGTTTTCATCAAGTCAAACATAATGTGCCTAGGTGTTTTTTTTCTTTCTTTTCTTTTTTTAAAATCTTGGTTGGAATTCATAGAGCTTCTGAGCTCTGTAGGTTGGTATTTTTCTTCAAATTTACGAAATTTTAGAGCATTACATGTTCTAATCTTTTTCTCTCGCCTGATCTCTTTTCTAGAAAATGGACTGTAGTTACCTGAATGTTAGATCACTTGATATTGCCCCACATGCCATTGACACTTTTTTTTTTAAGATTTATTTTATTTATTTCTTCCGCCTCATTGTTTTGCACTCTCTGTGCCTGTTCGTTGTGTGCTCATTTTCTTTTTTGGGGCGAAGCACTGGGAACCAAACCTGGGACCTCCCATATGGGAGGGAGGTACCCAATGACTTGAGCCACTTCTGCTCCTGCTTGTTGTGCCTCTCATTGAGTTTCCTCATTGTGTCTCTTTCTTGTGTGATCTTGGTGAATAAGCTTGCCGTGCAATCTTGCTGTCTTGCTTGTCTACTACAGGAAGCACAGGGAACTGAATCTGGGACCTCCCATGTGGTAGGTGGGCACCCAACTTCTTGAGCCACATCCACTTCCTTTCATTGACACTTTGTTCATTTTTTCAAAGTCTTTTTTACTCTCTATTCAATGTGGATAGTTTCTATTGACCTTCTTCAAGCTACTAATGCTTTATTATATAGTGTTTGGTATGATGTTAAACCATTTAGTGAATTTTTTCATTTCAGAAATGATATTTAAAATCAGTTCACGTCTAGACTTTTCATTTGGTAACTTTTTATAATCTTCATTTTTCTGCTTCAGTTACTCCATCTATTCACTCATTATGTTCGTATTTTTATATTTTTGTTTATAATCTTTGGGCACATTTACAATAGTTGCTTTAAGGTATTTGCCTGCCGATTCCAATATCTGTATCATCTCTGGGTTTGTTTTTCTAGATTTTTCCCTCCAGATTATATGCCACACTTTCTTGTTTCTTCACATGTCTAATAATTTTTTTATGGTTTACTGGACATCATGGACTCTATTTATTGATAGTCTGGATTTGTTGTTATCTTTTTTTTTTAAAGGAGGTACTGAGACTTGAACCTGAGCTGGAGATTGAACCTGAGACCTCAAGCATGGGAGGCAGGCACTCAACCCCTGGCTATATCAGCTCCCCTTATTGGTTTTTTTCCCCCCATCATGTGAACATTAAAATCTGTTTTTTAAAATATATTTAAAAATTTTTTTAAAAAATACTTAGATTACAGATCTCCTTATTGTTATCTTTTATTTTATTTTATTTTATTTATTTATTTATTTATTTATTTCTCTCCCCTCCCCTCCCACCCGGGTTGTCTGTTCTCTGTGCCTCTTTGCTGCATCTTCTTTGTCCACTTCTGTTGTTTTGTCAGCAGCACGGGAATCTGTGTTTCTTTTTGTTGCATCATCTTGTTGTGTCACATGGAGGTGTGTGCGGCACCATTCCTGGGCAGGCTGCGCTTTCTTTCCCACTGGGCGGCTCTCCTTACGGGGCGCACTCCTTGCGCGTGGGGCTCCCCTACGCGGGGGACACCCTGCGTGGCAGGGCACTCCTTGCGCGCATCAGCTCTGCGCATGGGCCAGCTCCACATGGGTCAAGGAGGCCCGGGGTTTGAATGGTAGACCTCCCATGTGGTAGACGGACGCCCTAACCACTGCGCCAAGTCTGCCTCCTGTTATCTCTTAAAGTGTATTGAATTTTGTTCTAGAAGGTTTCCTGGTGGATCATTCCGATTGTGTCAAGGCTTGTTTAAGTTTTTGTTCTGATGAATTTAGACAAGCCTTTACTCAAAAGGTTGAGTAGCCATTTTTCCAAGGGTGGCCCTTCTGGAGTCTCAGCTGAATACTGGGGCTACTCAGTGAGGTCTCTCCAGTTGGGCTGGTTAGAACTCCAAATCTCCAGCACTGTGCAACCTCCAGAATCTGTCGGATCATCTCATTGGCCCCTCCGGCCATGAAGTGTTCTCTGCTATACCTTGCAGAATCTCACCCTGTGTGTGCATGGCATAGCATTCAGCTGAGGACTCAAGGAATCCCCTATCCAGATTTCTGGAACTTCACTGCATAGTTAACCGCCTAATACTCTTCCCTAAAAATTCTAATTGTCTCAGCAACTCTATACTCCATCCAGTAATCTTCATTTGGAAAGCATTCTTAGGCAGAAAACTGGATTAATGTGGCGCTCCCCTGTATATTTGTCTTCTCTCAATGATCATATCCTGCACTACCTGTTGTCTGATGCCTAAAAAGAGTTGCTTTGCATATTTTGTTTAATTTTATAGATGTTTAAGGTAGCTGAGTAAGTCCAAAAAATATTACTCAATTATTTTAGTTTCCAGGTTGCTAAAACAAATATCATACAATGGACTGGTTTAAACTATGGGAATTTATTGATCATGGTTTTGATGCTAGGAGAAATCCAGAACTGAGGTGTCAGAAAGGCAAGGGCTTTCTCCCCGAAGACTTTAGCATTCTGGGGCTGGCTACCAGCAATCCTTGGTCCTAAGCTTTTTTCTCACATGGCAATTCACATGGTGGTGTCTTCTCCTTTCTCTTCTGGTTCCATTGACTTCCAGCTTCTGGCTGCTCCCAGTGGCCTTCTCTCTAAGAACCAAATTAAAGGATTAAGACCCTCATCAAAAGGTTCTATTTATAATGGATCACATCCACAGGAATGGATTAAGATTTTTCTGGGGTACGTGACTCCAAGCCACCACAAAGTCAGACCTGGTAGTCTGTCTCCTACATTCATATTTCTAAACAATATAAGTATACTTAATTCATAAATTTCAGACATTAACTTTTGGCTTCCTATTATAGAATAATAACTCAGTTGAATTCTTCTTTCCTTCTCCCTGTTCTCATAATGTAATTACCTGCCAATTTTTGTTATAATCATATTCAAAGTTTTTATTATTGTGGATTTGTATATCCTGTTCACTGTTCACTGTTCACTGCTAAGCCAAATTGTGCTCTCTGATCACATTTGCTTTCCTGTTTGACTTTTGTTTCTTCTGGAGTTATTATCTGGTTGGTATATTTTATCTATTTAGTTTTATTTAATTGTCTACATCTTCCCCCACCCACCCCTTGCTCCTTTGCTTCTAAGTGTAATTTTATTTTCTACTGAAACCTTTGACTTCCTGCTGGAATGGTTGCTCAGTTGACCTGTGGTTATACAGCTGATATCCTTGAACTCTCCATCCCTAAAGTAGGAATTCCCTTCCTTCTCTTCTCTTCCGATTCCCTGCTTGCTGGATCCACATTTCACTTTCTTTTGACTTCTTCAGTTTCATGGCACCTATTTTCTTTATACATTTAAAATATGTCTTTATTCTACTCTCACACTTGATTGATAATTGGCTTGGCTTAAAATTCCAGGTGAAATAATTAGTGAAAATAATTTACACTAGGAATTTTCATTATTTTCTTGCATCCACTGATGCTATTGAAAAGTTTGATCCCATCTGACACTTGATTCCTTAAATGTGACCTGTATTTCCTCTCTGGAAACTTTTGGAATCTGTTATCCATTTATTTTTGAAATTTGATGATGATGTGTCTGGGTGTGGGTCTTTCTTCATTCCTTGTGTGTGGCACTGAACTTTTTAATCTAGAGACTCACGTCTTTCAAATTTTCTTATATTTCTTTGATAATTTCATTTACATTTTCTTAGTTTTCTCTATTTCTGGAATTGCTAGTATTTGGAGGCAGAACTATCCAGATAGACTGGATAAAGTCTATTTCCCTCTCTTTTTTTTCAGTGAAACTGGGGCTAGGGATTGAACCTAGGATCTCATATTGGGAAACTAGTGCTCAACCACTGAGCCACATTGGCCCCCTGAGTTGGTTCTTTCATTTGTTTGCTTCTTGTTTATTTATTTGTAGGAAGCACAGGGGACCAAATGTGAGACCGCCCATGCGGGAAGCAGGTACTCAACTGCTTGAGCCACATCTGTTCCTTGAACCTCTTTTTTTTGGCTTCTCTATGGAACAAATACTTAGTTTCATTATGGGGAAATATGGGGTACGGGGGGGCTAATATTGAGGAGCTTTTGTCTGTGCAGCTTACAGGTAGGGACCTGACTGCTTCTTACATAGACTTTCAAACAATCCCTGTACAATCCCTGTACACGACTTTTTTACACTTAACTTCTGAATTAATATTCGAGCATTTCTCAAGTTTTTCAAAATAAATAGGATTGCTTCCCATCCCGTATACCACACCCTGCCAATACCTAGGTTTGACCTTCCTCTTTCATACTGAGTCACTTACTACTTCTCCATCAGTTTATGCTCTTCCTATATTTTTGTTTGGGTCACTGATTTTTCAGTTTCATCAAATTTCTAACTTTGTGTTAGTGTCTTGTTTTCCCTTTATTGGGATTTTTTGTTTTGTTTTGTTTTTGTGAGAAGGGAATGGAAATGTCTTTCCTTTGCCATCTTGGAATAAAACTTTTCACATCGATGGCTTTCTCTCCCAGTCTCTCTCCTTTCTCTTCCTTCCCCCTAGGATCTCAGATATTGGAGATGGAGGTAATCATCCCCTTCGGTTCTTCAATCGTCAGGCAAGGCAGCTCTTCATTGGTGGTGCAAAGCCTCTGCCTTCACATCTGTGAAGAAAACAAAAGAAGCCTTTGTGGAGTTCAGAGTGTGGTGGTGGAGACCAAAAAAAAACAAGCCAACAGGTTAACAGACAAATAAATAACTAATTACAGAAATAATCACCGTGCAGGGAATGAATAGGATGCTGTGCAAGAAAGTAAAAGGGGGACTTGGCGAAGCACTGAGATAGGGTGGCCAAGGGAGGCTTCTCTGAAGAATCGCCATTGACTCCAAGACTTGAAAGGGAGTTGGCCCTTTGAAGGGAAGGCAAGGATATTTAAAGAGCAGAAAGGAGGCCAGGGCAGCTGGTGTGTGGTAGGCAAAGGGGAGAGTGGCTCTGAATGAGCTCGCAGAGGTGGCCAGGGGCCCAGTCATGCAAAATCTATTAAGCCAGCTAAGAACTTTGGAACTTTTCTGAAGTTCAATGGGAAGCCACTGGTGGTGGGGCCAGGAATATTTAAGCAGGTGAGCAGCAGAGCTTCGGTTTTAAAGTATCACTGTCCATGCTGCGTAAAACGGACAGGGGCTGGAGGGAGGAATGAAGAAGGGAAGGCAGGAAGGAAGCTGTTGCAGCCGTTCAGGTGAGAAACAACTATGGGATTGACTGGGGTGGCATCACGGGAAAGGGTAGAGTCCGGATTTATTCTGGAGATGGAATAGACAGGATTTGTGATGTGAGGAGGCAAGGAAGAGGAATGCAGGCGTTTGCAGGAGGTGTGTGTGTGAGCCTGTAAGCCCCTTCCCCAGCCGCCACCACTTGGATATGAGGTATTGGTTTTTTTGGAACCATACTCTGAAATGGATGCCCTAGGATAAGTTCATGCACATCTGTCCTCAGGGAGTGGGAGTACTCAGAAGTTCTCAGAGAGGAAATGGGGTTTTGAGAAGTCTAGACTTATTCTAGGGCATTGTTCCCAGAATGTGGAGAAAGAGAATAATAATTTTTAACATGATAATGATAATAACAGCTGGCACCTGCCGAAGGCTCACCGTGGGCCTGGTGCACAGAGCCACCCCATGAGGGGGCAAGTATCTTGCTCGGGGAGTGGGTGTAGCTCAGTGGTTGAGTGCCTGCTTCTCCTATACCAGGTCCCTGGTTCAACCCCCCGTACCTCCAAAAAAAAAAAAAAGGTATCTTGCCTGGCTTTAAAATCTATTATTTCCACCACTTTGCATTTAATTAACCTCCAACTGTAGGCAGATGACCTTGGCAGAAATGGCCAACGAGTACCCTTTTTGGGTGTGGGGCTGACAAGGTCAAATTCAAGGACAATCACTGTGGGAGAAAAGCTTAGAATTAAAAAACCCAAACTAAAACCACCACCACCACTACCACCACCACCAACCAAGCCACACACACACACACAAATCTAAACAATGAACAAAGGGCGTGGCCTGGCCAGCCCGAGAGGGTGGCTACCTGACAAAGCCCGGGGTTAGCGCTGGCTCTCCTGAGTTGGTTGGTTACTCAGCTCATCACATGTAACTTTGGCTAAGGCACTCCTGCCTGGGGATGAAGATGAGTCAGCCTCCAACCCTCACACGCGGAGCTAATGATTAACTGGCCCTATTTCTCCCTTCGCTCCCGCCCCCTCAGGTGCAGGACCGTCCTGGACACCAGCAGCCTTGATGATGGCAAGGCTCTGTACGTTTCTCATTACAGGGAGATAGCCTTATCTCTTGCTGTTCCTTTTCTCCATTAATTTGCACCTTCTCTTATCTCTTCCATCTATTGTCTTCTCCCGCCACCACTGGGCTTTTCCGCTGCCCCTGCCCCTGCGCTGTCACGTGCGTCTGAGCGTAGCCTGCCTGTCCCTCGGCTGACCCCGGACGAGCCCATTTGTTTCCCTGCCAGCACTCCTTACCCCTGACCCTGTCCAGGCCCGCTTTGATCTCCCCTCGCTCCCCTCTGCCTTCGCCTACGGTTCCCCTTTCTCTTTTTCAGACCAGCTCCCTGCCCATTCCAGGAATTCTCCTGATGCCAGGAGACAGTGTTTCTGGGAGTCGGGCTCCTTTGTGCCTCCCAAAGGACAGGAAGACGAGGAGGGGAAGTGGCCATTTGCACAGCCAGAGGAACGGGGCTTGAGAAAACAGAAGGGTGGGTCTCCTGGCCCCCGAGTCAAAAGAAAAGGGGGTCAGAAGAGGAAGGCAGGAAATGAAGGACTGTGGGGGGGGCCAGCTTTAACTCGCTCCCTCCACAAGCGTGCACCTCTCGGGCGCCTACTACATGCACGGTGCTGTGCCAATATGGCTGGGATACAAAGGTGAAGACCTGATCTGGTGGCTGGCCACACTCTCCCTAAACCTGGACACCGTGACTTGGTGAGAGGAGAGGAACTTGGCTGTGCAGGCCAAAAGCTGCCTTTTCCCCCGGATGTCAGCTCCTGCTGGGAGTACTACAGGGAGAAGGGGGACGGAGCGGAGAAGGAGCCAGGGCCAGATCCCAGCTCTAGTGTTGACAAACTTTTTGGGTGGGCCTGCGCCAGCCCTCAAACCCTCTGTTAAGCTCCTTCTGTTTTCAGCTTACTTCTGAGGGTAACCATCGAAACCTGCAGGCATCTCCAGGCTCCCCGTTTTTTCTCTAGATGCCTCTTAGGTCTGGAATTTCTTCCTGAAATGCCAGCACTGGGCCAGTCCCGGGCATTCTGCCACCTACAGCAAATAGGAAAAGAAAGCGTATCCTCAGTGTCGCCACCACTGTTTGCGGTGGCCCGTGGGGGAGGGGCGGGCACACCTGCCTGGCGGGGGAAGGACCCAGGACCGTGGACTTTCTGCCTGACCCAAAGGCGCCAGCCTGGCTGGCCCAAGCACGGGCTCCCTGCTGGGTGCGGGAGGGAAACCAAGCACCACCCAGACCTCTGAGGACCGCTGGACCGCTCTTTACAGAATTCCACGTGTTCATCTTCAGGAGAAAAGCTTGAGGTTAAAAACAACACTGCGTATGGAGAGATATGTACACCACTTTCAACAGCAGGTGCCCAAGAGGCCAGTGTGGTGGAGATGAAGGCGTCGAGGGAGTGTGTGGTGGAGATGGGGGGGTATGTGGGGAGGGGGAGAGGGCTTGTGGGGAGGATGAGGCAGGTGTGCGGGTGCGCACAGATCACAGAAGGTCTCATGGACCTTCGCAAGGACTTTGGCTTTTATCCTGCATTCTGTCCATGTATATATATTTTTTGGCTTTTTTTTTTTTAGGTGGTACCAGGAATTGAACCTGGGATCTCGTACATGGGAAGCAGGCGCTTAACCACTGAGCTACATCCTCTATCCTGGGTTCTGTTGGAAGGTTTTGAGCAGAAGTTTCCATCTGGCTGCACTCTCTAGAGAACCGTTCTGGCTCTTGGTGCCTAAAAGACTGAGGGGAAAGGGTGGCAGCAGGGAGACTGCGTGGAGGCCTGGCTCTACCCTGAAGGACGGTGGCCGGACCAGGTGGGAGCAATGTGGGGGACAGGGTGAGATGACAAGGTTTCTGATGAAATGGATGTGGGATGAGAGAGAGACAGAGTCAAGGATGGCTCCAAGGCCTTGCCCTGAGCAACTGCCCTTTGCCAAGAAGGTGAAGCTGTGAAATCGTCTCCCTCCCTATGCCTCTGCCCGCTTCTGACTGTGCAGGGGCGACACATACAGCGGACGTGGAGGGGAGTGAAGCTGCTTCCAGGCCTCTGGTGTTGTCAGCAAGCTGAGTCTGTAGAATGGAAAACAGTGAAATGGAAGAGCAGGTCAATGTTTGCCTAATGAATGGCCAGGGCCAGGATCTATTTTGGGGCAGAATGAACGTCTGTGGTACTTGTGGATTCTCTTTTTTTTTTTTTTAATTAATTAATTTATTTTTTATTGACTTTGTAATAATATTACATTAAAAATATATATGTGAGGTCCCATTCAACCCCACCCCCCACCCCACCTCTCCCCCCCCCCCAGCAACACTCATTCCCATCATCATGACACATCCATTGGATTTGGTAAGTACATCTTTGGGCACCTCTGCACCTCATAGTCAATGGTCCACATCATGGCCCATACTCTCCTCCATTCCATCCAGTGGGCCCTGTGAGGATTTACAATGTCCGGTGATTGCCTCTGAAGCACCATCCAGGGCAGCTCCATGTCCCAAAGACGCCTCCACCTCTCATCTCTTCCTGCCTTTCCCCATACCCATCAGCCACCATGTCCACTTTTCCCAATCCAATGCCACCTCTTCTATGTGGACATGTGGATTGGTTGTGTCCATTGCACCTCTATGTCAAGAGGAGGCTACTTGTGGATTCTCGTCCCAGCATTTGGTCTCTCTGGGCTCATTTTAGAATTTGTAAAACTGTCCTAATAATGCTTAACAGGAGCATATCACAGAGCTGTTGTAGAGGTAAAGAAGGTGCTTGCCTTTTCTGAAATAATTCTAGGACAGGCACCACGCAAGAGCCAGGGATTATAGAATCAAAACAACTTAGCCAGCGCCGCTTTTCCAGCCATCTCAGCTATTTGCACAATGTCCAAGGACAAATAATTCAGCAAGGAAACCCACTAAAGCTCAGGGACTTCAGTAATTGGAGAGCTTCACAGACCCTGACACGAAGCCTACCGTCTCTTATTTTAGAACCATCTGCAACCAGTTTTGATTGGTGAGCATGCCTCTGCTTGAGCTCGGAAGTGGACAGCATAACATCCCCGCCTGCCTCCCACTGCAGGAGCCAGGGCAGGTGAATTCATCTCTCTAAGCCTCAGGGCTCTCAGCTGTAAATGGGGGATGACTGTAGTGGCTGCTGCACAGGGGTTCCATACAAATTAAATGGATACCCAGGAAGTGCTTCGCACAGCTCCAGGCTCATGGTGACTGCTTAATAAACAGATATTAACACCATCATTATTGTCATTATCAATATCTACCCAAATTGGGTGCTGTAAATTGGAATGCTGAAAGCAGTTTTTGCCTAACATTAAGGAAAAGGGGCAGAAAAATTATAGAAATAAACATAAGCATAAATTGAAAAATTCAGTCAGTGTAAAGAAAAACTACTCAATACATTTCACTAGCACTTGGAGACCCCACGTTGTACAATGCTGAAGTATGATCATTATATAATCAATAGCTCCCTGCGTCTTCAAGGTGATATTCAGCACAGCCTATTTAAGAAGGTGAGGGAAGCAGATGTGGCTCAAGCAATTGGGCCCCTGTCCACCATATAAGAGGTTCTGGGTTCGATTCTTGGGACCTCCTGGTGAAGGCGAGCTGGCCTGCTCAGTGAGCTGGCCTGAGCTGAGTGCCAGCCCCAATGGAGAGCTGGCCCACGTGGAAAGCTGGCCTGCACAGAGAGCTGGCGCAGCAAGACGACACAACAAAAAGAGACATAGAGGAGAGACAATAAGAGATGCAGCAGACCAGGGAGCTGAGGTGGTGCAAATGATTGAGCACCTCTCTCCCACTCCAGAAGGTCCCAGGATCGGTTCCCATTGCTGCCCAAAGAGAGAAAGATAACAAGACAAGCAGACACAGAAGAACACACAGCGAATGGACACAGAGAGGAGAGAGCAAGTGCAAACAATTGGGGGGGGGGGGTGATAAATAATAATAAAAAAAGACGTACCAAAAAAAAGAGGGCAAGAAAAAAAAGAAGACGAAGATGTGCATGATACTTATTTTAGTTAAAAGAAAGCTTTTGTGCAGGCACATGTGTGGAATAGTTTGTAAACCAAGAACGTCAAATAAATGAAATCTGCTTATGTGAAAATTTCCAGGAAAATTTATTCTAAGCATTATTTGAAATTATTTGCCTATATGATTATTTTTGGAAAAATATATTCAGAGTGTATCATAATCTTTTTATGTATAATCCAATGAAGTTGTCTTGTGCCTTAAATATGTCAGGTAAAGAAAAACATGGGCTTCCAATTAGATGGATGGAATAAATGGAAATGTGTGCAGTATAAATTTTGCAGAACTGGTTAGAGGCAGTATTTTTTGGGGGAAGAAGAGGGGAACATACCAGAGATTGAACCCAGGACCTTGTCCATGCAAAGCAGGTGCTCAACCACTGAGCTACACTGGCCGCCCTATGTTTTCAAGCACAGTAATACCACACACACGTGCACACACACTCCCGTCACGTGCCATTTTATTTCAGGGAAACATTTTAAACCAAAGTTGAGGACATATAGTATGAGGAGAACAAATGTCTTTATGGCAGTAATGAGGTGGAATATTGATGGTTCAGAACTGGCCCTGGCACTTCTAGCCCGCCTGCCCTCCCGTGCTGGCCTCTAACCCCGGGGGGGACTTGCCCTGGTGACTTAGGCTTCCTGGCAGTTTGGGGTCACAGGCTCACGTCTTGCTCTTAGTCTATCCCAGAAACTCTCTTCTGGTCCTCAGTTCACCCATGTGGACTCTGTCGACCCCAAAAAATCACAAATGGGCTCTGCAGTGGGGATGGGTGTCACTCCTAGAATCCCCGGCCCCTAGCTTAGAGCTTGTTGAGCAAATAAATGTGCGCCCAATAAGTGCTTGCTGGATGGGATGGACTTAGCAAGGGTGAGAATCAGCAGAGGGTCTCTCACTTCCTGAGCCCCTGGATTAATCCCTCCGGGTGGGTGGCGGCTCAGCCCAGACAGCAGCGGGCAGTCCAGACAGCCTTATCCTCGGCCCCCTGGGGTGCCAGGCGGGCGCGTCTCCTCCAGGGTGGAGGTGGGGCCGGCTCTGGGGGGCGTCCAGGGGCTTGAAGGCCACGGGTCTGACTGAGCACACGTGGATGGCCCCGAAGCAGGAACTTCCCAAGGTTCGCCAGTGCTAATTATTCTTTCCCGTCCCGGTGCTAAAACCTTGGACTAGAAAATGAAATCGAGGGAGGGGTGTGAAGGGGGGAGGGGAGGGAAGGAAGGGAGCTAACAAGCGGAGCAAGGTCACCCATCTGCGGCCGCTTTCCACCCTCCCTTATCTGGGACGTCACGACCCAAGGTCCTTCTATTCATTAAAACAGTCGAATCACTTAAAACGATAAAATGAACTAAAATCCGGCCTTCTGCCTTAGACATAACAGAGTTTACCTTGATAGGGAAGCTGTGCTCAGGGCATGAGGCTTCCTCCTCCCTGCAGCCCTGAACTTGAAGTGAAAAACCCAACTTGCGGGAAGCAAGGGGAGGGGGCCACGCGGGGTCTCTGCCAGCCTCTGGCCCGCGGGGCTCCAGCACGGGTGGGCAGGTGGGCGCGCTGCTTCCCGGGCAGGTGAGAGACCGTCCCTGCTGGCTCCTGCTCTCTGACGGGGCTGTGACAATGCCTTGTCGTTCCGCACCTCTGCAGGGGACGGAGGACGAGCTGGCCCGGCTCCCGTGGGAAGCAGCAGCTGGGAAGCAGCAGCTGATGTGAGGCCAGGCTGCTCCAGCCCCACCACCTCTGCCGCCGTCCCTCTCCCGGGAGGAGGCCAGGAGGATGCGCAGGCAAACTCTGCTCCTGACAGAGGGGCTGGGACGGAGGGGGTCAAGGACAATCCAAGAGACGTGTGGGCCTGGGCAAGTCACGATGTCTCAATTTCTGCGATTGTGGAATGGGACTGGTTACCACTACTCCACTGGCTGTGGTGAGGACTGGATGGTTAAAGGAGACAATGGATCCAAAGTTTCCAGCGCCTGTGTGGCATATGGTCAGTGCTCAATTAATGTATGTTTGTTCACTTATTCCTAAACAAATTCACTAAGTAAATATTAGCACAACACCCCCCCCCCAAAAAAAAAATACACAACCAAAGCAAGAAGCAAAAGCAGTGGCAAGACTGATAGAGAAATTCCTTTAGTTTTTTTTTTTAAGACATAAAAGGAAGTTAAATAAATGCTAAGTACTTTACATTAAAAACAAAAAAATGAAACAAAAAACTGATGATTTTAAATCTTGGGAAATGCTTTATATCCGTTCCCAAAGTTCTACCCTCACTCATTTTTTCTTTTATTGTGATAACTTGTACAACATAAAATTTCCCATTTTAACCACTTACAGGCATATTCTTCCTCATTCTTTAAAAAAAATAACGATATGATCCTTTATTACATGGGTGTACCAGGCCTCTATCAACTGACTGCTGCATGCAATCTTTTGCTATGTCCACCATTGTGGTTGGTTGGGAATATTCTTGTACATAATTCTTGGAAAATGTGTGTTAGCGTATCTGTAGCCCAACACTTCAGTCAGCAACAGGGTTGAAAATACGGAAGACAGTTTTCAAGTTTGCTGAGAGGGAGGGCCAGCTCAACCGGTTGGTAGAATGGCGTGGCCGTCTCCACCAGACCATCGTGCATCCAACTCAAGCTGTAGTTTGAGCTCCTACCATGGACCAGACACTGTTGTTGGTCAGTGAACAAACCCAACAAAGATCCCTGCCTTTGTGGATGTGGGAGCCAGCAGGAAAAGACAGGCACTAAACAATAAACATCAGGAAAGCAGTCACCATGTAAGTGAATTCTATAGTATGTGAGAAAGAGCTAAGTGCTGTAGAGAAAGGGAGATGGTAGAGCTGTGTAAGGGGAACCTAGAGTGCAAGGGCGGGTGACCTTGAAGTTAGCTAAGGTTCATCATGGACTTTTGTCATCTAGAGCCTGGAGCATAATGGCCATGAGTCCATTTCCACTGGATTGAACAGAATTCAATTGAAAACTCCAGTAGGCCAATATTCCACTTAAAATGAGCCACCCAAGAGTAGAATGAGGCAGTTGCTATTTGTGTGGCTAGTGAGAAACTCCTGGGGTAGCTGGGTTTGCTCGCTTTTTAGGAATAGTTATTAAGCCAAGTTATCCCTACTCTGTTCCATTTAAGCTTATATTTCAGTCTGAATGGAGGACATGATGAATCTTTATATCTAATAAATTTCATCTTTTTAGTTTTATTCCATATTTTTCCTTTTTTAAGACACCGAATCTCAATTCTGAGCAAGCAGAGTACAAGGTCATGGAGAATCTTTTCTTTTGCCAAACCGAGGAATCTGGACTTCAATAGGGAGCTGTTGAAGGGCTTTGAGCTGGGGAGGGACAAGAGCAGATTTCCCTTTCTGAAATATCACCCAAGAAACAGTGGGGAGGATGGATTAGAGGGATGCAACTTGACAGGTTGGGAAACCAGGTCCACCTATGCAGAGGTGAGATGGCGAAGCCCTTGGTCAAGGCAGCAGCAGTGAGGATGGGAAGAAGAGGTGGGTAAGGACGCTGGGAATGGAAGGAAAGAGATGTGTGACCACCCAGGATGCTCCCTCAGGGGTGACTGGATGAGGCCTTCACCAAAGTAATCAATGTGGAGGGGACACACCTTTTAGGAAGAGTGACGAGCCTGATTTTGGGCATGTCAGTGGTGAGGAGTCTTGATGACATCCAAGTGAAGATACCTGCTGGGGCCCAGGAGATAGGTCTGTCCTGAGAAAAAGCAGTCTATTGAGGGAACTAGGAATGTTATGTAGCCTTCAAGGGTGCCTTGTGGAAGACAACTCAGACTTGCCTGTGTCCCTCATGAGGTCAAAACTATGGTTGAGTGTGGAAGTTTGGGGATGCCACTTTCAGTTCAACAGCAGAACTTTTTTTTTTTTTAAGTTTTATTTATTTCTCACTCACCTCACCTCCCTGCCACCACCGTGTCTGCTTTCTGCGTCCATTTGCTGTGTGCTCTTCTGTGTCTGCTTGTCTTCTCAGTAGGCAGCTCTGGGAACTGATCCTGGGACCTCCCGGAGTGGGAGAGAGGCCCTCATTCTCTTGTGCCCCCTCAGCTCCCTGGTCTGCTGTGTCTCTTTTTGTTGTATCATCTTGCTGCGCCCGCCCTGCATGTGGGCCAGCTTGCCTTCACCAGGGGGCCCTGGCTATCAAACCCTGGACCTTCTGTATAGTAGGCGAGAGCCCAATCGAATGAGCTACATCCACTTCCCAGCAAAACTGTCTAATGGGACTGTTAAAACCCAATTTTAGACAGTGCCTGGGTCACAGGATGCCTGGCAGTACAGGGGAGGTGTCTTCCACTGCACGACCAGAGGTTGCAAGCTTGGCTCCTGCTTGTTCATAAACATGTAGGGGATTCAAGAAGTGAAGCAACCGCCAACTGTACACTCACCAAGAGTTTAGGAAAAGGAAAGATTAGCACAAGCTAGAAAGAAAAAAATAATGACTCACATCTGAAGGGGTGAGTGGGCTGGGAGTGGGAGCGGGGAGTGGACCAGGTGAGCACCAAGAAGGCTGGAAAGTAAAGGACCAGCAGGAGATCAGGCACCCAGGGTTGGAGCACATGTCTCGGCGTGTTGCACCTCTGCCAGGACCCCTCTGAAGGCTCCCCTCCCCACCACCACCCCTCTTATCTTATCTCCTACCACTCTCCCCCCCCACTACCCCCAGGCCATGTTCTATCAGCCACACTTTCTTCCCAGATGTTCCTCAAGCAGGCCAATCACCCTCCTGCCTCCGGGCCTTTGCAACTGCTGTTTCTGGAATGCTCTTCCCTCAGATTTGCACTTGCCTTGTTCCCTCACTGGTTTTGGATCTCTGCTCAAATGTCACCTTCTCAGGTGGAGAGGTCTGACTCCATCTCCAGCACCCATTCCCCAGTAACTGCTTGTTGAAAGAATGAATGGGTGAGTGAATGCACAAAGAGACCAAGGGTACTGGGGCACAGAGCTGCGTAAGGGCAGGAGCTACACACTATGGAAGCCCTGGGCTGGCATGGAAGCTTGAACTCACATTCAAAACGTGAAACCTCTTTGATTTTTCCGTGGAGAGACAGAGTGAAAATTATCTGGAGGAGAAAGCAATCCTCCAGGGGGACTGGATTAGACTCCTCTTGCTCTCAGAATAGCCAGTAAATTTACTGGTTCTACATCTCCAGTAATTTTCTAACAAGTAATAGCTTGGAATCAGAACATTTTCTAAGGCCTGCTGTGCTTCAAATCCTATTGAAACTTTCGGAGGCCCCAGAAGTGTGATATAAGCTTTCAAGATGTGGCTTGGAGGATGGAGTGGGAGCACTGGGGACTTTAATATTATTGGTTAAAGGAATGAATGAATAACTAAACTTATGATTTTGTTGTTGAAACAAAGTGACAGTGTGTTAAAAGGACCTCATTACCTTAAGAAGCAACAAATGGAGTATAAATCAATGTTGTGGTTTCAAGGAACAAGGTTGAACTTTGATGTTGAACGTCCAAGGTAGCAGTGGTTAAGAGGGTAAACTCTGGAAACAGACTGTTGGCTCCACTGCTCCTGGGCTGTGTGACCTTGAGCTTGTCACTTCTCTGACTCAGTTTACTCATCTGTAAAATAGAGAAAATAATGGAATGTCTCCTGTAGGGTTGTTGTTTTTTTAAAGATTTATTTTTTATTTATTTCTCTCTCCTTCCTCCCCTCCCCCACCCCAGTTGGCTGTTCTCTGTGTCTATTCGCTGCGTGTTCTTTGTCCGCTTCTGCTGTTGTCAGCGGCACGGGAATCTGTGTCTCTTTTTGCTGTGTCAGCTCTCCGTGTGTGTGCGGCACCATTCCTGGGCAGGCTGCACTTTCTTTCGCGCTGGGCGGCTCTCTTTACGGGGCGCACTCCTTGTGCGGGGGACTCCCTGCCGCGGGGGATACCCCTGCGTGGCACGGCAACACTGCGCATGGGCCAGCTGCACACGGGTCGAGGAGGCCCAGGGTTTGAACCGCGGACCTCCCATGTGGTAGACGGACGCCCTAACCACTGGGCCAAGTCCGCTTCCCCTTTTTGGGTTCTTATACGAATTAAAGGAGCACAGGTGAAGCCCTTAGGCAATGCCCAGCACATGGTAAGTACTGAGTGAGTGGCGAGTGGCACCTCCTTGTACCATTGGACCTAGTGGGTTCAATTCTGGCTTCAGTGTTTAGTTTAGATGAGAACAATAATCCCACCTTGCAGGGTTGATAGGGAATGTAAATGAAATTCTTCGTTTCCAAGAATGGCATGTAATATGTGCTAGATGAATGTGTCCTGAATAAATTACATGTTTGGATCACTATCCGTAGCAAATTTGGAGTGAGCGAGAAGGAACGTGAGCGATGATTTGGTTGGAGTTGTGTAGGCTGATGGGAGTGTTTTCTGAGCCTGGACATTCTGAGGATAATTTTGCAGCAAGGCGGGCTTATGGCTCTGCAGAAAAATAAAAATGGGAGAAGGTGTTCTCGGCAGATGAAATAGCATGTGGGAAATCTCCAGGAAGAAGGAGGAGAATGAAGAATAGAGTTGGTGAGATGGGAAGACCAGTTTTTCAGACACCTTCAAGGTCAAGAATTCTCTTTGTGTTTATTGCTCCCAAGTAAATGTTTCTGTGGTTGAGTTTCATTTCCTGTTCTCACCAATTAGATTACAATAGAAACCTTGGAGATGATTAGGGCAATTCTGGCATCAGTGCTAAAGATTTAGTGCTTTCAAGTATACTCTTTAGGGTAAGGAAAAATCACCTTAAAATTATGGGCAAATCTCCTGTGATTTTGGGAATATGTTTTTCAGGTAGGCCAGAATCCCAGTAGAAATATCAAATTTAAGAAAGCAGAAGCCTCTCACGGCAACAATGACATTACCAGGAGAGTCTAGAAGCACTATAAAAAAACCAAAAAACTCCCCAAAGCCAGTTTTTTTTTCAAAGATTTATTTTATTTATTTATTTCTCCCCACCCCCTCATTTTTTGCATTTTGCTGTGTCTATCTGTTGTGCGCTGGTCTTCTTTTTAGGAAGCACTGGGAATCGAACCTGGGACCTCTGATGTGGGAGGGAGCCACCTAACCACTTGAGCCACGTCAGCTCTTTGCTTTGCTGTGTCTCTCATTATGTTTTCCCATGTCTCTTGTTGCATCATCTTGTTGTGTCAGCTCACCACACCCACCCATCACGTCAGCTCACTGTCTTGATCATCTTCTTCAGGGGGCACCAGGAACCGAACCAGGGACCTCCTATGTGGTAAGCAGGAGCTCAATCACTTGAGCCACATCTGCTTCCCTCCCCAAAGACTTTTGGTGTGAACACAGGAACTCTGCAGCCAGGGCAGGGCCTAGAGTTGCCAGCTGTGGAGGCTGCCTGTGGGAAAGTGCTTACGTGAGGTAGCTTAAGCAGAAAATGGAAGAACCTTTCCTGAAAATGAATTTAAGGGTCATACCCCAAGGATTTTTTCACTTCACCACCAAGATGCTAGACTGGGCAAAGGCAGCACCTTCTAGTCCTCTGGTTCTCAAACTGGTGAGTTTTGGCTTTAATCCCTTATTCTCTTACCATCCTTTGAGAAGTGGGGAACGTGGGTCCCCTGTCCTCCACACAGATCTCCAGGCATACACAGATGCATTTTGCCAGCCCTGTCAGCTGGTCACAGACATTGGGCCTGTCTGTTGGCCCAGTTAAAAACCCGTGCTGTTGGGATATTATTTCCTCAGCCTTGTATTGAAGTTTACATATACGTCTATAGAATGGATTGCAATGTTTTGGGCGATGGACCCCGGGTCTTAAATTATTTTGATATTCTTCCTATCCTAGACACAGCTTCTGGCACATTCTAGGATTTCATTAAATATGGGTTGAATTGAATCCCACCTTAGCCACAGAGACAACCGCTTTCTTTTTGTTTTTAAAGATTTATTTTATTTCTCTCCCCTTCTCCCCACCCCCCCCCCCCCCCCCGCCTCCGTCGTCAGCTCTCTGTGTCCATCTGCTGTGTGTTCTTCTGTGTCCGCTTGCATTCTTGTCATGTGGCACTGGGAAACTATGTCGCTTTTTGTTGTTGTTGTTGTTGTGTCATTTTGCTGGGTCAGCTCTCTGTGTGTGAAGCACCACTCCTGGGTGGGCTGCACTTCTTTCACACGGGGGTGCTCTCCTTGCAGGGTACACTCCTTGCGCATGGGGCATCCCTATGTGGGGGACACCCCTGCATGGCACGGTACTCCTTGTGTGCAGGCAGCTCTGTGCATAGGCCAGCTCCACACGTGTCAGGAGGCCCTGGGTATCGAACCCTGGACCCTCCATATGGTAGGCAGATGCCCTATCAGTCGAGCCACAACAGCTTCCCACTGCTTTCTTTTTAACATGCAGAGATAGGGCTTTTTTCCCCCCCAGGTATAATTAATATACCTCAAGGAAGAAGAATACAGCTGAGTAGTGGAAACGTTATGACTTGGTAGGGGTCCCCACAGCTAGAACCCTTTCACTTCTGCTCTTACAGACGCAGGCTAAATACAAGGAAATACAACCTGCCGCAGACCTACAACAAGGTGATCTTGAGATTTTTTTTTTTCTTTTGCCCATCCCTGAAATGTGGCACTTGAATAATCCTGGTTTCCAGAGAACAGACTACTGTAACGATAATCCAGGAAGTAAGCTGCCCTTTGAAAAGCAAGGAAGAAACATCGACTAAGTATTTATTTATATTTAATGCTTCAGGGCTTCTGTTTCCAGCTTTGAAGCGCTCCTGGCAAAAGCTTCTTGAAGTCATTAATCCGAGGGGCAAATCTAAATGTCTTGCAGACTCCTTCTGGCCCTTGGACCTTCGTACACTGTGTTTATAACTCGTGGGCTTTCCAGAAATACTGGAATGTGGGGATTCTGAGGCAGGGGTTGGCGCCATGAAAGGGAAAATGGAAGCAAGTCGAGTTTGAATCTGTACTGAAATCTGTGATTTTGGAGATGAATTTTCCAGAAAGAATTGGTTTGGTTTTGCCAGATGGGGATGACCCACCACCTCTTTCTGCCCAGTAGTCCTGTACACACCCACTTACTCTGCTTCTCTCTTTCTCCAGCTAATGTCCTACCCTTCCTGCTGAGTGACATCAACTCTGACCCTCAGCAGGGTGACTGGCTCCAAAAGCACCTCCTATTTTTTTAAATTTTTTTGGTAATGTGCAAGTCATCTTTGCTCATGGTAGAAAAATTAGAGACTACAAATATGCAAAAAGAAAAGAAATCCTACAGAATCCTCCCTCTCAAATATAATTATGCTGCCCAAATTTTAAAAATATACATATGCAGAAGCAAAAAAAAGTGTTATTCTCTATGTATTATTTTATAGCTTGATCCCCTCACTTTGACAATATTTTATTATAGATCAGCGCTAGTGAGTCATTTTTAATGGCTGCATATTGTTTCATTGTATGACAATATCAAAAGGTATTAGCTATTAAATCATCTTGTCCACTATTTGATGATTTAATAGCTAATGCTTTTAGAAGGCTTATCATGGGCCAGGAACTGTGCTGATTACTTAACATATGTCATCTCATTCAATCCCTCAACAGCCCTAAAAATTAGGCACTATTGTTATCTGCATCGCACAGATAACAAAACTGTGCCATAGAAAGATAGACTCTAATTTACTTAAGGTCACACAGCTAGGAAGTGGTAGAGTTGCTGTCAGACCAGCCAGCCTAACTCGAGCTTGTGCTTTTAAGTTATTGGATATACAGTCTCTCATACTTAGGCCGTTTTCAAATTTTCCAACCTTATAAATTACCATTTTTACTCTTATTTCCAGTGTACTACTTATCTGATCAGTTCCTTAGGATAAAGTTAAATTTCTGGGTGAACATATTTGAGTATTTCTAGAATTTTTAATGCAAATTTCCCTCCACAAAGCCTGTATCCATTTACATTTCCAGCAGCAATGCCTAAGAGTGGCTGATACGACACCTCTGTTGTGGGATCCTAATCCTCTGTGGTGGATGCACTTACACACACACATACACACACACAGAGGTTTCATAAAATGGTTTCCTGAGGGGAGGCGTGAGTCTAAGAAGAATTAGCCTTGTTTGAGGTTTGGCTCTTAGACTTCCAGTTTCATTTTTTCCAAAGTGCTGTGCAATATATATATAACTCTGGTCAAGATGATGTGGGAAGTTTGGGGAACAAAGTACACAGTATGTTTTCTTGAAAGTGAAAAGGGAAATTCCATAAAAGTTCATTTTTGTTGTGTTTTTTTCCTTAAGTATCTTGAGATATAATTTACATACACAGTAAAATTCACCTGCTTTAGGTATGGGTCAATGGATTTCAATACGTGCATATAGTTGTGTGACAATTGCCACAACCAAATACAGAGCATTTCTATTACTCCAGAAGGTGCTTTTGTGACTTTTTGTTGTCAGTTCTCCCATCCCCAGCCCCTGGCCACCATGGATCAGTTTTATTTTCCTTGAGTTTTGCCTTTTCCTAGATGTCATATAAATGAAATCTTAAGAGTAAACGTCCTCTGAGCCTAATTGCTTTCACTTAGCATAATGCATCTGAGATTCATCCCTCTTGTTGCATGTATCAGTAATCTGTTCCTTTTTATTGCTAAGTAGATATTTATCCCATTGTATAGATGGCCACAATTTACTTATCTTTTTGTTGTTGTTGTTTGATTTGCACAATGTATAAAGTCATGTTTCCAAAAGCAATTTACTTATCTATTCAATAGTTGAACGGACTGTTGCTGGCTTTTTACTATATAATTAAGGTCATTACAAACATTCTTGTACAGGTTTTTGTGTGAACATGTTTTCATTAATTTTAGGTCTATTTCAAGAAACAAGATTGTTAGGTCATATGGTAAATGTGTGTTTAATTTTATAAGAAACTGAAACCTGTTTTCCAAAGTGGTTGTACTGTTTGCATCTTTATTATCAATAAGTAGGAGTTCCAGTTGCTCTGCATTCTCACTAGCACTTGACTGGGGGTCTCCTTTTCCTTTTTCTTTTGTTTCGGCCATTCAAATTGGTGCACAGTAGTATCTCATGGTCTTAATTTGCATTTCCCTAATGACCTCTGATTTTAAACATCTTTTTTTATCTTAAATATTTAATTCATCATTTCTTTTTTAAAATATATATATATTTTATTTATTTTTAAAAGATACTTAGATTACATAAAATGATACATAAAAAAATATAAGGGATTCCCATATGCCCCACTCCCCCCACCTTCCACTCTGCCCCCGCATTAACAACTTCTTTCACTAGTGTGGTACATTCATTGCAATTGATGAACACTTTTGGAGCATTGCCACTAAGCATGGATTATAGTTTACATAGTAGTTTACACTCTCTCCAATTTCACTCTGTAGGTTATGGCAGGATACATAATGCCTTTATCTGTCTTTGCAATGTCATTCGGGACAATTCCAAGTCCCAAAAATGCCCCCATATTACACCTCTTTTTACCTCTTCCTGCCTTCAGCAACTCCAGTGGCCATTGTCTCCGTATCAATGATATAATTTCATCCATTGCTAGAATCAATGATATAATTTCTTCCATTGCTAGACTCACAGTGAGTCTATAGTAGAACACCAGTAAGTGGTCCAATAAAATATGGACCACTCTAGTCCATAGTTTATTCCCCAATCCTGAGGATTCTAGGATCCCTTATGGCTGTTGGATGGGACTCTCTTGCTTGCAGTTGTAGACTTTCTCAGTTCCTTGGTATGGAGGTTGTCCATCCTCACCTTCTTGTTAGTTGTCCTGGGTGAGTCCAATGAACCGAACAGTGAGTGTTGCAACTCCGCTGAGGCTCAGGACCCAACTGGCACATGGACAGCCCAGAGATTCAAGTCTTTAGGACATATGCCCACAGACTCCAGTGCCAGCTAGAGGTTCAATAAAAGGGACAGAAGAGGCACCTGTAGAGAAGTCATATCTGAGTCCAGCTCTTTCACATTTGAGAGTAACTCATCATTTCTAATTTCAAAAAAATCATTTTTTGTTTACTTTTTTACTTCTGTGAAATTGAATAATTCTAATACACTGCTCAAACAGTGACTCCACCCAGACTACCATTTATGAATCTTTAAAACTGTCCTATTTCATTCTTTTTTAAAAATTTCTTTTGATTCTATTTTTTTAGTTTTCAAAAAATTGAAAATCTTTTAAATGTACTCATTTGTCATTCATATATCTTCTTTGGTCAAACGACTGTTCAAATATTTTGGCTTGTTGTCTTATTATTGAATCATAAGAGTTCTTTATATATTTTGGATATCAGTCCTTTATCAGATATGTCTTTTGCAAGTAAGTATTTTCTTCTGGTCTGTGACTTATCTTTTCATTTTCTTAATTTCATCTTTGGAGGAGCAGAAAATTTTAAATTGCAATACTTTTTTATTGTTTCGGCTGTTTGTGTCCTGGCTAAGGACTTGTTGTTTAACCCGAAAAGGTCACAAAGTTTTTTTCCTATCTTTTGTCTTAGAAATTTGACAGTTTTAGGCTTCACATTTAGGTTTATGATCCTTTCCAAGTTAACTCTTTGTGTTTGGTGCAAGGTGTGGGGAAAGGTTATTATTATTATTATTTTTTCACATTGGAGTATTCAATTGTTCTAGCATCATTTATTGAAACATAAAGGTGTTTTGTAACTTCTAATGCTTAAATCAATAAAGAATGTGAATTATTTCAGCTGCAGTCCAGGAGGGGATGCAGCCTAGAGGTGGCTGTTGAAAGGCTCTTGCTCCCCTGGCGTCTTCCTTGGAGACAACTGCCCTTCCTCTTGCTAAGTGGTTACAGCTGAGGGCTGTGGAGGCAGGGCTCCATCAGGCAGGGGCCAGCGTGGGTTTCCGTGACTGGTGTCAAGGCTGAGCAAGAATCACTGCGGCATCCTCACCAGCATGGAGTCTTCAGTCCTCCGTCAGCAGCCTGGGGAAAAGCATTTGTTTGGGACTCTTTCTTGCAAAAGGTTTGGTGTGAAAACATGAAACGCTCTTCTCTGTGGCGCAGCATAAGATTTTGGTGGGTCTGGAGACCTCTCCCCACCAGGATGACATTTCTGTGCCCCTGGAAACATGAACTACTCTGCTTCTCTCTTTTTCAGAAGAAGGATTCCAAGGCTGAAAGAGACTAAGGCATGTACTGAAGGTCATGTAACACATTAGTCCCTCTGGCCACAAATTTGTTATCTGCAGACTTGACTATGCAACTCCCTCCCAGATCTCTGTTTAGATGACTCCCAGCTCCTCAAATTCATCATGTCCAAATTGGAATTAAGTATTCTCCCTCCTGCCCTTCACCTCCCCACCATTCTTTTTTTAAAAATTCACTCATTTGGGAAGTGGACCTGGCCCAGTGGTTGGGGTGTCCGTCTACCACATGGGAGGTCCAAGGTTCAAACCCCGGGCCTCCTTGACCCGTGTGATGAGCTGGCCCATGCGGAGTGCTATGCGCACAAGGAGTGCCGTGCCACGTAGGGGTGTCCCCCGTGTAGGGGAGCCCCACACGCAAGGAGTGCGCCCCATAAGGAGAGCCGCCCAGCGCGAAAGAAAGTGCAGCCTGCCCAGGAGTGGCACCACATACACGGAGAGCTGACACAGCAAGATGATGCAACAAGAAGAAACACAGATTCCCAGTGCTGCTGATAAGGAAAGACGAGGTCACAGAGCAGACAACTGGGGGGGCGGGTAGGGGCAGGGAAGGGAAGAGAAATTTAAAAAAAAATAAGTCTTTAAAAAAAAATTCACTCATTTATTTAATCATTTTTAAACCAATATTTTTAAAGCATCAACTTCATGCTAAGCACTTTAGCAGGCTTTTTGTCATGATCCCCTCTCTTAGTAATGTTCCACCAACCCCAGGGCTGCGTTCTCAACACGCTCCTCTCCTTCACCTCCTCACAGCTCCGTCGTCAGTTCCGCTGAGCCTACCTTCCCACAGCTGTTCTGGCTGAGCTGTCCTTTCTGTCCCCTCCTGGTGCTGCCCTGATTCAGAAAGTCAACCTCTAACACTTGGACCTCCGAAATGTCCTCCTAGCTCTCCTACCTCCCCCCAGATCTTCTTTAATTAAGCTATTGTCTACTCGGCTGCCAAAGTGACCTTTCTAGAACGCAGTCTTGATAATGTCACTCTTCAGTTTAGGACTCCTTAATGGCTCCACCTCACCTTCCAATAAAGGTCCGACACTTCAGCTCAGCACCCCTGTCCCTGCCTTGGCTGGCCATTTGCCAGCCTGCCCTTTATACTTCGGCAGTAAAGAGCCCTTATTCTATGTCTGGTTTCTCTCCTATATGACAGCAATCACACTGTAACAATTTGTTGACACACCTGTCTTCCTCACTAGATGGTGAAGGGCTTGAGGGCAGGGACTTTCTTTTGCTTGTTGAATCATACCACACAGGGCTGGGTACAAAGTCATTACCATCATCCACTTGATCAACATTTATTGAGCATCTACCATCACATGTCTAATTTAAAGCATATATTGGGGGAAACGGACTTGGCCCAGTGGCTAGGGCGTCCGTCTACTACATGGGAGGGCCATGGTTCAAACCCCGGGCCTACTTGACCCATGTGGAATTGGCCCATGCGCAGTGCTGATGCGCGCAAGGAGTGCCCTGCCACACAGGGGTGTCCCCGCGTAGGGGAGCCCCACGCGCAAGGAGTGCACCCATAAGGAGAGCCGCCCAGCGCGAAAGAAAGTGCAGCCTGTCCAGGAATGGCGCCGCCCACACTTCCCGTGCCCCTGACGACAACAGAAGCGGACAAAGAAACAAGACGCAGCAAATAGACACAGAGAACAGACAGCCGGGGGAGGGAGGGAATTAAATAAATAAAAATAAATCTTTAAAAAAATAAAAAATAAAGCATATATTGGAATGCCATGTTGTCTGTTTGCCAGAGTCTTGATAAATTTAAACTGAAGATTAGGAATGATCTATTTTAGGATAGTCCTATATGCCGACTATTCTGGGGTCACTTTCCAAAGTGAAAAATGGCTGTAACAGAAAACACTGGCATCCGACACGCTCAGGTGGGAATAGTCGTAGGTCCTGCCCAGGGGTCCGTTTTGCCGTCTGGAAAGTGTGGCAGATCAGGAGTTGAGGCCTTTGGAGGTGTTCAGGTTGCTTTGGGCGTCAACTAAAGAGATAGGTGGTGACAGCAAAGCCTGGCCCAGACAGTACTCATTATTTTGTGCCGCATCTCCTGGCATGGTTTGCTTCGTCTGTTCCCAGTGTGGCTTAATTGCATCATAGTGCAGCCTGTCTCCTCCCTGGCTTCCTCCCCTCTCAGAACATTGCTCATTTGCCTGAAGGCACCTAGATACCATCGTGCCTTCCTGCTCTAGGCATGCCAAGTCCACCTGCCTGCAACGGGCTGCTCCTGCTCTCCACCTGATGGACTCTGTGTTTAGCTTTGTTTTCTGCGTGTGCTGTGTGCACATGGGTGCATGTGTGTGCATGTACATTTTTTACACTCCTTGATCTTGCTCAAATGCCTCCTCATCTATGGAATTTTCCCCAGCTCCTCCAGGAAGAGTTAACCCCTCATTACCATGCCTTGCTGAGAGCACAGTTCACATTATTGGCATGACCCCTCTTGGTGTTTCCCCATGTAAACTCTGGGTCCCCCTGAGTACAGGGACTGTGACTTGGTCTTCTTGTCCCCCAGCCTACCACAGTGCATGGCACAGAATATGCCTTAATAAATATACAAACATTAGTATTAAATCTGTCACTCACTCCATTCATTCATCCAATCAGCCTCTCAGAGGCTGTTATCTACTTTTCCTAACCTACCTCCCATCCAGTACAGACAAACAGCTTTGACAGACAAAAGCCATTCCTGAGGGCTGCCCCAACCCTAAAGTCAATTCTCCCACATTCCTTCCTGAACCCTTTCTCAGACTGCATCTCTTCCCAATCCCATTCTTCTTTAGAATGCCTTTATCTGTTTTTTAAATTCAGATTTCGCCCGTATAACCATCTGGTGTATTATAGAAGTGGTTTTCTGGAAAAGGCTCATTTCTACTTCAAAGATGAGCTTCCTAATGGTGTCCAAGGCTATGGTTTCCATACTGAGAAAATGAATCTCATTAGCCATATCTTGAAGAGGAGGAAAAACTAGGTAGGAGAGAAACCTGGGGTAAAATGAGACTATTTTGAGAAGCAGGAGAAGAGGAGACCCTAAGGCCCCAAATAGGAGAAAGCAAGGGGTGGAGTGGTTCAGGCTGCTCAGAGGACGCTGGGTTCTGGGTTAGAGAAGATTCAGGGTGAAATTCCCAGTCCTGTTCAGCAGCCCTTCCCCGTTGGCACCCATGCATCTCTCTGGATTCCGCTCCTTATTCCCTGCCCCTATCTTTCAAGCTAGAACCAGTGCACCCCTCCCCCCGCCCCAGAGCCTATATCCTCCCCATCACGGGTCTGTCACTGTCTGTCCTGTGCTTCTTCAAAGTATCTCTAGAAACGGACCATTTTCTCTTTTCCATCACTTCGCCCCCTAGGGCTGATCACTCTTTGCTCTGGGTCCTGCATCTTGCTGCAGTCCAGTGTTCCAAACGGTCACCCCCAGCGATGTCCACCCTCAGTTAAAGAAATGCTTTCTTGCATTCCAGACCCTTCGCCGTGTGCTCCTCCCTGCGGCTTACGGTGCTGTCTACAGTTGCACGAGCCACCCCCCCCGCCCCCCGACTGCCCCTCACTGGCCGAGGTGTCTTTCTCCTCTCCACTTATCTGAACCCTTCCATCTATTCAAGGACTGACTCCATCCCGGTCTCATCTCGGCTTCTCTGCGTACCTATCGAGTGTGACTGTCACTGCAGCGGAAGGCACCACCATCCTGTTGCTGGTTAAAATTTTATCACTTTCAGCCAAAAAAGAAAAAAAGCCTTTGCAAAATTCACAGAGCCCTGCTATCCGTAACATAAGTTTCAGAAAACCAAAATGGAACAAAGTTAAAGCAAATTTCTAAGTGCAAGGAGAGGCTGTTAGCACTGGGTTGTTTTCTAATTATCCCATGTGTGTTACTTTTGGCTCCCCAATTTGTCCGCTGTTGCTAGAGGGTTCTCTGAATCCCCCGCTGAGTTTCATTCAGGGGTGGGCTCAGAGGTGATGCTCACTCAAGGCACGCTAATTGATTTATTGATTGATTCATTCAGCCTTTGACAAATGTTTATTTGCTGCCCGCAGAGAAACCCCAAGTAGGCCTTTATTTCTCTGCCCAAACTGCACCGAAATTCAATGTAAGCATCCAACTCCTGAAAGAGGACTTTGGTCAAACGAAAGCAACTGAGAACAGGTTCTGCCGCCTCCAGCTCGCCTTGAGCAGGAGCCAAGCTCAGCAGGCCGGGCGCCCGCGTGGAGAGGTCGCTGGCTGCGTTCTGTTTGCTCAGTCATAACCTTCCCGAGGCACATGCCTGTTGGTGAGAACTCGGCCTTAAAAAGTCAACAGAAGGCTTCTGGCTGGTTCTCCAGGAGCACTGGGCTGCTGCTGCAGCCAGCGCAGACCCAGAGCGTCCTGCCCTCCATTTCAGCAATAGCACTGCACGGGGTGTCCCCTCTTGGCCTTTCCCTCTTAGAATCGGGGCCCGAGGTCAGGGCTGGGTGTTCCCCGTAGCCTCCTGGGGCTGCTGGTGTGGGCTGCGGCTGCTGCTCCCTCCTCTCCACCTGGGTTTAGCTCCCAGCGTCCAAGTGGACGCTGAGGGCTTCAGGGTAACGACCGAGGCAAAGGAAAGCGCTTGGCAGTGGAAATGCACACCTACCTTCAGTTCAGGTATAACAGCCTAGTCAATGATTACATATTTTTATTATTTACCTGGAAAAAATTCCCAGGAAAAAAAAAAAAAAAAGAGGACACTTGATCCTCCCTCCCGCCGGCTGGCCAACGTGTAGGGCTTGTGGGGTACTTTTCTGGCCTTGTCGGAACATCTGGAAGTGCTGGCTTCTGGGGCTGAGCCGAGAGCAGAGCGGTCGGTGTGGGGGGAGGCCTGAGTCTCTCAGGGCTCAGCCTGTAAGAGGGTCTTCCAGCCAGAGGGAGGCCGCAAGCCAGGCAACTCTCCCAGCCTCCAAATGACAAAGGTTGCATTTACACCTGGCCAGGTTTAATCATCTACCATTTCCAAACACTGCAGGCTAACAACCGGCTGGACTGAAAACCATAAATAAAAAAAAAAAATCACCAATCGGAGACGGCACAACTGGAAGGAGGGAAGAGGTGGGCTGGTGTTTTGCTCCAGAGGTCCCTGGGTGGGGGCCATGGGTGAGAGCCCTGGGTTGGGGCTCTGGGTGGGGGTCCCTGGCCAGGGTCCCTGGGTGGGAGTACCTGGGCAGGGGGGCCTGAGTGAGGGCCCTGACTGAGGAGCCTGGGTTGGGGGGGGGGGACCCCTGAAGAGGCTGAGCTGGTTCCCCAGTCGCCGCAGCCCAGTTGCCCTGAGCCCCTCGAGGAATCGGGCCCCTCTGGACCTGGCCTGCCTTTCTCTTCACCCTCCAAGAAAAAAGTCTCTCGGCCATGGGCTCTCTTGGGGGCTTGCAGAGGGGGTGGTGCCGGGTACCACCGTTACTTACATGCCATTGCCTTCTGGTTGGAGGAGCCCAAGCTGTTCCTCTGTCACCAAATCAGGCGGCCGGGCCCAGGGGCTGTTGGCTTCTGCCCGCCCCCCCCCCCGCCGTGCCTGACATCCCGGGGTCACCACTCGGCCCCAGCACACGCTTGTGGCTTTGGGCCAACGCCCTCCCTCTGTGAGCCTCTGCCTCCCCGTCTGAAACGCAGGTGGTAACAGGGTTATTGTCAGGGTTAAGTACAGTAATGTCATTATTGTCATTCTATGGCAAGAACACCAGTGTTCAGCTTTCGCCGTGCGTGGGCTCAGCGCACGCAAATCTAAACAACGATGTTTGAATGTAGGTGAAGGAGAGCCTTGGAGGCGCCGGTGCTCTCGGGAAAATCGGGTATGTCTTAACGCTTCACACGTTGCTTTGAACACACCGTGAGGGCCATAGGTCTTCCCTGATGAATAGGATCTTTATAATAAAGAATTTTATTGCAGAGGGAAGATCAA
This sequence comes from Dasypus novemcinctus, assembly GCF_030445035.2. NCBI lineage: Eukaryota > Metazoa > Chordata > Mammalia > Cingulata > Dasypodidae > Dasypus > Dasypus novemcinctus. The sequence goes on from NC_080688.1 coordinate 37,552,032, forward strand.
TCCTTTGGGTAATTAAACAAATATTTATTGAATGTCCGCGACGGGCACGACGCTATGGTGAGAGCAGGGGATGCAGGCCCTCCTCCCTCAATAAATTTACCGTCTCGATGAGGGAGACAAGACACACATGTCAACAGAGAACGAGCAACTCAAGTAACGTATGTCAAATGCCAAGTGAGCTGCATTGTAGAACAAATGCATTCGTGTTTTATCTCTACTCTCTCCTTACAGACAGAAGCCCCATCTGTCTTGCTCATCGCAATATTCCCTTGCTCCCCTCTGCATGGCAGTTACAGCTTACAGGTTACCTGCGATGCCCCAGCCCTGTCGTGAGGCCTTGGTCCCTGTTACTCCTTTAAGCCTGACATCACCGCTATAATGTAGATACTAAGCCATTTTTAGGATGAGGACCTTGAGGTCCCGATAAATTAAAGAACTCGCTTGAAGCTCCCGGGGTACGCTCATTCCCACCCCACAGAGGCAAGCATATATGAGGCACCCCTCCCCTCTGTAGCCCTCGCCCTGTCTAGCGCTGTGCTTGGCACATGGGGCAGGAAAACGTGTTTTCGGGACGTCCACCAATGTTCCAGACACGTGTGTTGGGCACCGTCCACCGGCTATCCCATGCAATCCTCAAAAGTTCCAGTGAGGTAAGTAGCAGGATCTTCTTATCCCAGGGAGCAAACGGGCTCAGGGATGGCCAGGAGCTCACCGAGGTTCCAGGCTGGTAAGGATGCGGCCTGAGTGGACCCACATAGCCATGGACTGACCAGGACTGGGACAAATGCTCGGAGCTCAGAGGATGGAAGTGGTGAAGGAAGTATTTGCCAAGAAGCAGGATGTCCACTGGATTCCAAAGAAGGAGCCAGATTCAGATAAGCAGAGAATGTAGGTGAGCTGGAATTGGGGGGTAGGGTAGGGTGGAGGGAGATGCCTGCAGAGAAGGCTGGTTTGCCCCAGCAGGCCAGCCACAGTGAATGATACCTGCAGGTAGTTGCTGGTACAGTAAAAAAAAAAAAAAAAAGATAGATTGCAGACAGTTTTTGGAGGTCTTGAGTACCAGGCAAAGACCTTGAAGGAGCAGGCTCCACAGAAATAAACTGGCTGTGTTGTGAGTGCTTAATGTTCCTTGCTCTCTTGACAGGTCTAAACATTTAATAAGTCTGGCCTGGTCTTTAATTCCTTCAAGCTATAGTCATATTGAATTGCAATAATATCGTTAATCAAGGCCACTGGAAAATAGCACAAAATGTTTGCTCTGTGGGGCATGGGAAGATGTAAAAACCTTGCAGCAAAATGCTAGGGTTTACCGATTTCCTTCCCTCCCTTCCTCTTTTTGTGCTCTTGAGGGAAAGGGATACTTCGAAGTTGTGCTACCTTGTAGCACATCACTGAGGAAACAGCAAGGCTTAGGCCTTTTCAGACCCTAACAGGTGAGTTTGATGTTGCTAGGGAGTGTTCATTTCAGTGCCACGTGCCCTGGGGTACTGGATCAGAGCTACCCTGAGCCATCACTGTTTATTTGGGCTTCCGGTTGTGTGTGTGTGACCTTTGACACAGACCCTTAACTCTCTTTGTTTCTCCACCTACTGAAAAGTGTATCATAATTGTTCGGCTTACCTTGCTCTCAGGGATTTGGTGATGAATAAATTGGTACTTGCTGAAGGCTAGTGGGAACCTAGATACTCAACGCCCAAACCCCTCTTCTTTGTCATGTTACAGTGAAGTCAGGATGAGGGATGGGGGAAGGGATAGGACAGTGGTGTGATGGAGGAAGTAAAGACAGTTGCTTGCTTTTTGTTGGTGCTCTGTATTTTGTTTGCTGTGTTTTCTGGACAGTTGGAAAGTTTTTTTAAAAAGATCGGAAACTTTGGTATCTTAAAACCTTTGCTTGATTTAAAGTATATGCAGGTTGCCAAAGTCAAAAGTTGGAAGAAAATGTGGTATTTGGCTCTCTAATTTAGTATGTAATGCTTTATATTTCTTTTTCTTTCATTTTGGGGGAACACACTGGCTTTAATGTTTTTTTTTTAGGAGGAAAGACAAAAATAGCTCCTTATGCTACGAAAAAATATTTGTTAGATGGTCCTTAGTAGCTAAGGTAGAATTTTCTTTCATTTTTACTCAGCCTGGAAAAAGTCAAATCTGAAGTGTATACAGTGCTAATAATGGGGTCACATGGAACTTAGAATGAAGGAACAGACCTCTCAGAAAATATGTTGGAGATATTCCTCAAAACTCCATGGATTTTCCAAATGTATATTTTAAAACCTTTGACTAAAGCAAGCCAGCCTCCTTGTTTTTCTGTCCTCTATCAAGATTCAAACTAACTCGGCCACCCACTGATAGGAATCTGTAAATAGACTAAATCCTCCCTTTGAACACGCTGGTCCCTAACTTGCTATCTTATGAAAATGTTTGAGAGATGACAACATCAGAGGGCTCCGCAGAGACTAACTCATCTGTCCTCTGCTAAGGAGACTGGTGGCGGCTACAGGTCTTCTGGAAAGGAAAGGGAAAGCAAAGGAATTATAGTGCACAAAATATGCTTGCAAAGAATCTGGCTTCCCTGACCCCTCCCCATCACTTTGTGTGTGTGAGAGAGTGTGTGTGTGAGTGTGGAGGCAGAGAGGGGATACTGATACCCCAGAGATCTGTATTTCCACTTAGCCTTGTGGTAGGAAGTCAAAACATGGAAAATGGAAAAAAAAAATTTTTTTTGGATCACCAGAGACTTTACTTGGGTTCTCAGAATGAGTACAATGACAAAGATAATATATATTTTTAATTTTCACACAACTAAGGCACAATTAGTCCATCTACCTTTTTCGCTCATTTTCCAGTGGTTCTTATTTCCTCTCATATCTTTATTCCATTTTTTCTCTTTAAGTGGATTCTTTTTCTCCCACCTTCTTTGCTTTTTCTTTCATCATCTCTTTTCTATTTCCCAATTTTTAGTTTTCCCCTATTTTTGCTAATTCTACTATTGGACTTTCCCGCTCCTGTCCATTCCTCCCATGCTGCTCCCCCCAGAAACTGTAAGGCAGAGAACTTGACCCAGAGCGTGGCCAGAAATATCAGTTACTGTAGCCCATGTGTCCAGGGTTTTGAATTTGTTCTGAACTCTGAACTCAGCATCGTGATTTTAATAATTGCTGCCCAAACAGAGAAGGTTGTCTTTCTAATTGTGGGTGAGCTGGAAAGGCACAAAAGAATCAAATGTGTGGCAAAGAGTTAGTGAGGAGGTTGGGTTGGAAAAACAAATAAGAAGTTGCCTTCCCTTCTGCAATTGAAGGTGACTTTCATTCTTGGTACCTGGTGGCTACAGTAGAGATTCTCAAAATTTCTAAATTTGAGGTGAAGCTTTAGAAGCAATTTTCAAGTGATATCATAAAGCCCCTGCAAAAAACTGGTAAAATAACCAGTGTGGGGCTAGTGAAGTCAGGAGAAAAGAGGGGGCCTAAGCAAAGAACCCTCTGGATATCCTTTCTCATGTTCAACCTCAGTACCTGTAAACCCAAAGCCAGTCACTGTTCTCTGTCCTCCTTATACTTGTAGCCATGGTTCCAGCAAAGCAGGGGTTCTAGCGCAATAGTTAAGGTTCTAGAGTTAGACTAGTTTTGAATTCTAGCAACTACGGTTCAGTCACAGCAACTGAAAATATGTGCAATCGGTACCTGTTGTTAAACAAGGAAATTGAAGTAAAACAGCTGGCAATGTGTCTGACACATAATAAGGGCTCAAGTTGTTAATATTGATGAAGTCCAAAGTCTCAACAAGACTTGAAGGAGAACTTCATGGACACATATTCCTCTCTGTTCCATAGAGAGTCAGAGAAATTCAAACCACACCCGAAAGCACAACAATTGCCCTGCTCCCCAGGCCTGAACCCCACCTAACTTGGCCCAATTCACAAAGAGCCGGGGACTACTTTGGAGGAAAGGGAGAGAAAGTCTTTTACTGTCATGATAGACATTTCCCTGTTACATCTATTACCTATTACAGTGTGACAAACCACCCCAATAAGCACTGGCTGAAAATAACAGCCATCGTTATTTGCTCATGGCTCTGAGGGGCAGCAACTTGGGTGGGGCCAACTGGACAGTTCTTCTGGTCGTGCCTGGATCAGCTGGGACAAAGGTCTCAGATGGCTTCACTCACATGTCTGGCTGATGTGCTGGCTGTTAACTGGGCCTCTCTCTTCCTGTGGTCTGTCATCCTCAAGGAGGCTAGTCTGGAATTTTTTTATAAGGTGGCAGCATTCCACGAAAGCAGGAGCAGAAACTGTGGGGCCTCTTGAAACCTAGATGTGGAAGTTACGCAATGTCACTTCTGCCACAATCTGTTGAAGGCCTCTTCAGATTCAAAGGGTAGGGAAATAGATGCTACTGCTTGATAGGAAACAAGAATGTCAAACTGCAAAGAGCACACATAAAGGGATGGGAGAAATTATTGTTTCCATTTTTGCAAATAATGAGTGCAAAGTCCACTCTGAACAAAAAAAAAATCACATCCTTCCCCCATGAAAAGCACTCTCCCTCAGAAAACTCCTTCCTTTAGGGCATTAGGCTTGACATCCAGAATACAGTCATAGAAATTAGGTCCAGATCTAGAGAAGGTTCCTCTGGTACCTCATAAAGAGTTTTTTCTGGTCTGACTTCTGTGGATGAAGATTCCTGTGAACAGGTTCTCTGCAGTGTCCTGCCCCTAAAGATACTTGCACAAAACTGATCAGTTTTGAGAGATCATTAGTGCCCTTGAATTGGTCTCTGTGGGTGTGAAACAAATAGTGAGAATTTGAATTGGTCCCTCTTATTGTAGTATTGAAATTAAGTCTACTTAATTTATCCAGTCATGTTCATACCCTGATTTTATATTCTTGTATCTATCAATAAACATTGTGATACTTGAAAACAAAACAAAACAACAACCCTTGTAGACACTCAGAGTCAAAAAATGGGAAGAACTGGAGACACATAGCAGTCACTCATCTATGGCAAGCCCAGCTGGGCACATGTTTTCAGAGAAGAGAAAGATAAGGGGAAGGAAATTTCCTTGATTAGGACCCTGTTTTGCTTCCTGGAAGTGGTTCCCTAGTCCATTCTTCTCCTTGATTCTTCTTCTGTCCTCTGGGCTCTTGGTCCACTCTCTGAGATGTTATTTCCTTTTCTCTAAAAATGGCACAAGTTTTCAGTTCAGTAACTTTCCAGACTGCTTCCTGCTTATAAAAATTCAGAGACCCAGAGGCCTCTTTATATTTTGAACTAACTCTGTCCTTTTTAGTTTAATCTGATACAACTCCTTTAAAAACGGTGTGGATTTCTGGTATATCAGTTTATAATTCACTTCATTAGACAAATCACTTCTTCCTCTGGGCAGCAAGTCAAGGGGTTGTAGGAAAATGGCTTTAAGATTCTTAGAGCTCTTTTGTTTAGCAAACGGGGTTTTCAAGGCTTTTTTGAGGCATTGACAGAGGGTTTTAAAGTCACATCCTTGCATTTATCTTTTCCTGAAGCTGTTTCTTACTCCAAGAATCTTTTGTCAACTGGCAAGGGCTGGCAATGAAAAATGGTTTTATTATTCAATTAGCCATGTACCAGGCCCTCTATATTCCCTCTCTATTCTGTTTGCAAACCGACTAGTTCCTCCTGTAACTTATCTCTCTTTTCAAGACAGAATTCTCCTTACTTAGATTTACAGTTCATTAGGTACTTAAAAGACATTTTTTTCCAAGTTACTGCAGGCAGCATTTTTGACAATTATTCTGTCACGACAAAAAAGCAGGTTGCCCTTTTCTCCTAATCTCTTTGTAGCAAATTTCCTCACTGCATTTCCAGCTTCCACGAACACTTTTCTCATCATATTCTCAGTTTCAACATTCCACCTGGCCCCAAAGTCAATATCACACGTTTTAGATTTTCTATGGCAGCACCCCACTCCCGGTACCAATTTCTACATCAGTTATCTATTGCTACATAACAAACTTTCTGAAAACTTTAAACAATAACCATTTTATTTGCCCACAATTCTTTGGGTTAGCAATTTGGGCTGGGCTTGGCTGGGCATTTTTTCCACTGGTCCCGTCTGGGATCACTTATGTGGCCTGTGTGAGCTGGTATGTGAGCCAGGACTGGATGGCTGAAGATGGTCTCACTCACATGCCTGTGGCTGATGCTGGTTATCACCTGGGCCTTTCTCCATGTGGTCTCTCATTCTCACAGAGTCTGGCCTGGGCTTCAGCATTGCAAGAGCGCAAGAGTAGAAGCTGTAAGGCATCTTAGGCCTAAGTTTAGAAGCCATGCAATGTCATTTCTGTTACATTCTATTGGTCAAAGTAACTTAGGCAGCTAGCCCAGATTCAAGAGTCAGGGAATGGATTTCACCTAGCATCGGAGGAATGGCAAAGTCATATTATATAGGGTGAGTATGTAGAGATGGGAGGGGATGTCTCTGCCAACCATCTACCACAATCACAGTCTTGAACAGAATGTTCAAAGCCCATCCATCCTCCCACAATTCTATATATCCCACAAAATATTACTTCTCCTATTTATATTATATTCTCCATTATGTGTACTCCATTATCTGAGCTTCTTCCACCCTACCCTAATTCAATTACCATTGACTGCTTAGGCTAAAAGTATTCCAGCATCAACTTAAAACAAAATCCCTGAGTCGCGCTCTACTGCCCACCTTTCTCATGAAAAGCCAATAAAAAGACAAGGCCTTCCTGTAGTAAATTCTCTCCTAGGCACTCCTGTCTATTTTCCATAAGATTCTACACACACAAGTCACTGTTTAACTTCCGGGGTATTATATTTTACTGTCTGATATCTTAGTCATTTCCAACATCCTGGGAATAAAGGTAGGGGAGTAGGTAACAATTATTATCCCTGACACACTGCCAAATCCATGGCTTGGTTGGAAAGAAAACCAGCCATTCCTGACTCCCTATTGTCTCTCTTATTTGAGTTAGAATATGAATAAAATGTTTTATTGAAGATTTGCTTGAATTCTTCATGGTTACTCTAATCATTACAAAGTTACGCAGCTAACCAATTTTTACCAAAGCTGGTTTAAATTGTGAAGGCATTTTCTTAAAGTGTAAACATACATCATCATGATGAATAATCTATCACAGAGATTAAATTACATCAAACCTTTAGGAGTGACCAGAAATTAACTGGGAAATAAGAACATTATAAGGGAACAATGAAAACTTTGTCACATTTGACTACAAATTAAACAATTCTGCAATTGTCCTTCTAACAAAACAACACAAGACAACAACAAAAAAAAAAAAAGCAAAAGAAAACAAAACCGAAAAAATACTTTCTACCTAAAACAGCCTCAGTAATGCTGAGTTTTTCCATGCTCCCTGCGTGTCCTTGGTCCACATTCCCAGCTGCCTTTTATGATTCCTAATGCCTGTTTACTTCCAGAAGAAGCAAGCAAAAGGAAACAGTGAAGGGCACCTCTTTCAACATTAACCTTGACAAAAGTTTTGCCCCATTCAGTCCATCTTCTCTATTTATTCAGCACCAACTGGGCACCCAAAACCCTCACAGGGGTTGTAGAGGAGGCAGCAGGAGTTAGAACAATTAGGAAACAGCTCTTGCGTGAAACTTTTACAGGCAATTTTACAATTCCATACTGGTAAAGCAGAGGAATTTAATTCCTGATAGGCATGATTTATTTTGTTGGGCATCCTCTGGGCAGTTGTACTCTGTGTAAGAGGCAACATAATGTGGAGGTTAAGCCTGGACTCAGGAGACTGACTGCCTGCGTTTGAGTCTGGCATCACTACTTGCCCCAACAATCTGTGCCTCAGTTTCTTCATCTGTAAAATGGGAGTAATAATGGTACCTCCCTCTTGAAGTTGTTGTGATTACAACTTGAAGTCGTTGGGAAGTTAAATGATTACAAGCATGCTTGGTACTCAAAAAGCTACATATGTTTAGTAAATTAGTTAAAAATAAGGATAAATTAAAAACCTCTACGATGGACCTGTACATAAAGAGAACATTAATATATTAGAATAGCTGGTCCACCTCAAAGGGGTATTGTGAACATGGGCTTTGGCCTCTAGTGCGTGTCCTTGCTGAGAAAAAAAGAAAACATTTTCTGAGGCCTAAGATGAGACCATATAATATTTCAGGGTGCTCCTTGAGGATACGGCCCAAATTATTCTTTTACCTGGGGCATTCCACTCTCCCATTCCCGCTTCTTCATGGGAGATGGTGTAATTTTGTCTTTTAAGCACCTGGGCTTTGAAGTGAGGTCAGCCTCAAGGTCAAGCCATGACTTGAGCTCTGAGAAAGTAAAGCAGGTCTCAGTTTCCTCATCTGTGGGGTTTAATGCGATGGTTAGAACAGATGGACAAATAAAGTACATAGCCCTTGACTCAATAACATTATAATAATTATTATTGTTAATGTTTCCCTTAATCTCAGATCGTGCTCTCCAAACTGAAACCGTGTGAAAACAGGGACTTTCTCTCACTCTTCTTTCAGGCTCAGCAATGCTCATTTACAAATAATCAGCTCATGATTATTGTGGAGACTATAATAGTGATTGATGCCAGAATTTCTGAAGGGTTTTTTTTGAAAACCAAAGAAAAAACAAAAAAAATCCTCGCCTGGTACATTCCAGAAGATCCATTCCGAGGCCAAAAGGGAAGTGGAGATACGGAGGAAGCCTGAGCTTTTCTTATGCAAAAAATTCTTCTGTCAAGAAGAGTCTCTGTTTTTGGCTTTCTGAGAAAATCACCTGCCTTCTTTTGGGCCCTGGCTTTCTCATTTTAAAATTGAGGGATTATCTTTAAGGTTCTCTTTACCTCTGAGAGACTCAGGGAAGACCCAGCTGTCCCAGATGGAACTGGTTCCAGCCAGATCATCCATCCACTCAATACTAGTGAGGAAACTAAACAGAGTCAAGATGAGGAATTTCCTTTCAATGAATATCTTGTAATTATGCTGATTTCCAGTCACGTAATCAGTCTAAAAGCAAATCCCATCTCAATGGAATTTATAAAAGGATTAGGAAATGGAGAAAAGGGGGCCAAGTTAGCAAACCCATTTAATTTAATCTAAGCCCATTTCCCTTCATCCTTCACTATTTCTTAACTGAATAGGGTGGAGAGCACAAATGATTCCCTCGCTTCCACGTCTGCATTTAGTTTTCTTTATTCTTAATGGCTACACATCTGACCTCTTCGGGGTCCCTAATAAAGAATCTCTGGACGTGGCCTGTGTTGATGCCTGAAAAACAAGAAAGACTTAGGTAAAATCTTTAGGTCTTACTCTGGGGAAAGGACTTACCGTGGTACCTGTGGCGTTGGTATCGAAACCATTTTCTGCTTTGCTGTCTTGTTTTATTTTTGTAAATGACTGCAACTTCCCAATGATAAACTGTGTCAAATGAAATTCCACTCAATCTGACGAATATTTAGATAAGTACATAGATCTTTATCTTCATGGATTGAGTTTATATATAAATTAACTGCTGTCAATTTATCAAATGTCAACCACATACAACACCCCTCCCCAAGATTTGACTCTGGGTGCAGTTCTCTTCCTTCCTGTCTCCCTTTTGCCCTCCTTCTCTCCTTCCTTTCCTACCTCCTTCCCTTCCTCCCTCCCTTCTTTCCTCCCTCCCTCCCTCTCTCCCTTTATAAATTTTATTTTTAGAGCAGTTGTAGGTTTGCAGAAAAATTATGGAGAAAGTACAGAGTCCCCATATGCCCTTCTTGAGCAATGCACACACACACAGTTTGCCCTATTATTAACATTTTGTATGTATACCACATTTGCTACAACTGATGAACCAATATTACTATTGTTATGTTATTAACTAAAGTCCTAGTTTACAGTAGGATTCATTCCTTGTGTTGCAGTTTTACGTGGTTTAAAAAAATTTTTTTAATGTGGTAACATATACAACATAAAATTTCCCATTTTAACCACTTTCAAGTATACAGTTCAGTGTTGTTAATCACACTCACAATGTTATGCTACCATCATGGGCCAAGTTATGTACAAAATACTAAAGCAGTTTGAAAGGACAATTTCCAGTTTTTCATCTTTGACTTTTTGTTTTAACCTTGGAGAAGGCAAAAAAAGATAGGAAGTTAATTAATTTTAAAATGGTGCAGGCATTTGTGCAGGTATCATAGACATTTAAGCACTTCACATGCACGAAAGAAAGGTATCTTTATGAGTATCCTCCCAAATGGGTGATGTCCGCGCACAGACTTCTTGTTCAGAAAGCTTATTTTTGCACATTTTACAATTTTCAAACTGCAGTTCTAATTCTCCCAGCAAAGTTTGATATTGTCATCACTATTAAAGATGAGGAAGTTGGGGTGTGAAAAGTTCAAGGGACACCCCCCAAGGTTTCACTGCTTCTGGTGTCTCCACTGCTCACTGGACCACACAATCAGAGCTTACAGGGCAGCAGCAAGGAGTTGGATTCCCTGTGCTACCAAGGCTACTTCAGATTTCTTCCTGGTTCTCAGACTCCAAAGCTCAGCCTTACCTTGGATCGGATGATACCGTCATCAAGGTCTTTACCTTCCAACTTTTTAATTGCTCCCTTGCCCACCAGTCTCCACTCCGGACTTATGAACTTGAGGGCAAGGACTTTTCCCATCTTTGCTTCCCTAATGCCCAGTATAGTGTCTGACCTGTACAGGCACTCGATAAATGTCTATTAGTGGACAATTAAAGAAATGAATTCACCTCCTTAGGCAAATCCAAAACTTTTTTTTAAATTATTGCTTTTATTTTTTATTTTTTTTAAAGATTTATTTATTTATTTAATTCCCCCCTCCCCCGGTTGTGTGTTTTCTGTGTCTATTTGCTGCGTCTTATTTCTTTGTCCGCTTCTGTTGTCGTCAGCGGCACGGGAAGTGTGGGCGGCGCCATTCCTGGGCAGGCTGCTCTTTCTTTTCACGCTGGGCGGCTCTCCTTACGGGGTGCACTCCTTGCACGTGGGGCTCCCCTACGCGGGGGACACCCCTGCGTGGCACGGCACTCCTTGCGTGCATCAGCACTGCACATGGGCCAGCTCCACATGGGTCAAGGAGGCCCGGGGTTTGAACCGCGGACCTCCCATGTGGTAGACAGACGCCCTAACCACTGGGCCAAGTCCGCTTCCCAGAATCCAAAACTTATAAAATATCTTACAAGGGCTGCAACTTCTGCATTTAAATATTTTAGTGGAATTACAATTCTGACTATTCCCGATAAGAGAGAATTAAGGGGTTTTGTATATAAAGCCCTTGATCTTTCCTTAGCCAAATGTACTCCTTTTATTCTCCTCGAAGTCCTGGAATCTTATGAATCAACAGATATTTGAGTATCTGCTATGCACGAGGCACTGTGCTAGGCACTGAGGGAATCAAAGAAATGCAAGAGGTGACCTCTCAAGGAATTTATAGCTTTGTGGGAGGACTGGCTTTTCTTTGTCCTTGCAAGGTCCTTCCGTGGAGTTTATCATATGAATAATAGTTGCAGGGATGGGATGAACCATAACAGAATGAACATGAAGAAGTTTTCCAAAAAGACACCAAATTGTCCATTTAAGGGCTTATGTTTCAAAGCCCTCGGCAAGGACTTGGAGACAAGCATACCCTTTACGAGTTAATTCTCCAGATAAATTAAAGGAACACGACAGAACCCACACGTTACTAAATGCAGGACTTGGGGAAGTGTGTGCAATAGTAACCCTTTCATCTTCAAGGCGAGGAAAAAAAAATGGCATGGGTCCCCGACAGACAAGCCATAAATTTCAGGCTTGAGCCCCACCAGAGCTGCCTCCTAAATACGGCCCTAATCAGTGCTGTCAGGCTCTCGTCCCTGCGAGCCACACAACATGAAAGGAGTTCTTCTCAAGTTCCCAGGGGTAGTCCTACCTCTTCTGGAAGCAGCTTTAACTCTCCAAAGGGCTCCAACATCAGAATGTGACAAGCTCCCCGAAGACCAGTGGGGACAGCGGAGAACCCCTCGTGATCAGAAGAGCAGGTTCTCCTGGAACCAGGCTTCCTTCCTTGTAAGACCCTGCTGCAGGCAGGGAGAAGAGAGCAGACTTCTGTGGGGTTCTGTTGTTTAGAGTTAAGTAATTGGGCTTAGAAAGCCAAAATAGACCTTTAAAGGCCCTGCCGTTGCAGAATACAAAAAGAGAATTGCTTTGGCGTTGCCAGACCCATTTTCTCTTCCTATTTATTTATTTATTTATTTATTTATTTTTGAGGTGCTGGGGCTGGGGATTGAACTGGGGACCTGGATGTGGGAAGCTGCAGCTCCACCACTGGGCCACGTTGGCTTTCCAAGTTGGTTTTTTCGTTTGTTTTGCTTGTTGTTTGTTTTTAGGGGGCACCGGGGACCAAACTCAGGTCCTCGCATGTGGGAAGCAGGAGATCAACTGCTTAAGCCACATTTGCTCCCCTTTATTTATTTATTTTTAATGCCTTAACTTTTCTATTCTGATGGTACCAAAAGTTACATAAATAGCTATGCAGGTTCGGACCTATTTATGTTTTATTTGTTTATTAGAGAAGTAGTGGGTTTAAAAACAATCATGCATAAAACACAGGATTCCCATATACCACCCTATTATTAATACTTTGCATTGGTGTGTGGCCATTTATGCAATTTAAACAATGATGGCCAACATTTATTAAATGCTTACTACCTGCCAGGCACTGTTGTAAATGCAACAACCCTGTGTGGCAGGTACTACGATTACCACTCCCCCCCCTCCCCATTTTACAGATGGGAAAACCGAGACACAGAGAAATTAAGAACTGCCCTAGGACACAGCTGGTAAGTGATGAAGTTGGGATTTGAACCCAGCTCATCTGACTCCAGACTTCCTGGCGAAGCACTAACGCATAGTGGTTTTCAGTTGCTCAAATGGGGATGGTTCATATTTCTAAGAAAGGAAAAACCAAGGCATGAAATAGAAAATTCTTTCTGAACGTATATTTGGATCCTTGGATTCTGAGGGCACAAAGCCAAGAGGGATTGGCAGGCCACGTCTTCTGCTGGTCGTCACAGTCCGAGACGTCAGAGGGAAGTAGGCATCCTGCTACCCCAGCCTCGGCCCCTCCCCAGCTGCAGCGTCTGACCTGCTCATAGGAAAACGGAGACACCTCAATTGGGACTGAAAGTGTCCTGTGTGTTAGGTATGGTGGTGGGCGGTGGAGGCAACTGAGGCATCATGGTTAGTGAGTATAAACTATGGATTTTGGTTAAGCACTTAGAAGAAAGAGTTCGCTAGACATAAACCAGTGGGTATTTTAAAAGGATAGTATTGGCTGAAATAGTTAAGAGACAGAATAAAGTCTCTGGTAACCATATCATTAATGTAGATGAAGAATCTGTACCCAAAACAGTGCTACGTATTTCACAAAGATACATATGTATTCTTGGGGGCCTCTGAAGGGGAAAGGATTGGGAATGGGAATCGGAAAAATTTACAGAAGAGAGGGGAAAACGCAATCTGGGAATGAATGGTCCCTGTGGGGAATGTGGAAAGTATGTTGTTCAATGTCATCCATTCATTCACTCATTTTTCTAACAAACGCCGTCCTCACGGCCATGGGATGAGCCAGGGTTGTGGAGTCAAAGGGCAAAGGCTCTGGGATCAGGCAGACCTGAGTTCTAACCCTCGCTGCACATGGACTGGTGGTGAGCTTGCATAATATCTCTAAGACCAGATTTCCTAGCCTGCAAAATGAGAGTAACTCCTATTTCAAAGGGTCGTTGGGAGTTAAGCCTGCAAAGCTCCTTGTACCCAGTTCTTGACCCAGAGTGCATCCAAACAAGGCCTCGGTGAGCAATAACTACCATGTCTTCTACATTAATGATTGAAACAAAAAAGGCCCTGCTTTCTGGTGCAAGAGAAGCTTAAACAAATGTGTGTACAGAAAAAGAGTTTAATGATGGAAATTAGTGTGATGAAAGAAAAAGTGTAAGGTGCTATGAGATCATTTAAAACATTCTGAACTTCATCTGGGGAGCTGTAGTTGTAATGATAGAGGTGTTTAAAATCTTGGCTATCTTATAATCAAGTTGGGGAGACCAGCCATGCTGTCCTCAGGACGCAGGCAGCCGATATAGGCTGAGGGTCAGCCGGTGAGGTGCCAAGGGGTATAGAGACCTCAGCGGGCTGACCTGAGCAACCAGAGCCCGATGTTTCCAGAAGAGGAGGAGGTCTGGAGTGCAGGTTGTGAGCAAGCGATGGTAAAGGCTGGAAGGTAGGACTATGAACGGACCTACCCTGGGGACTGGGAAATGAGCTGAGAAAGCTGGTCTGTGCAGCGCCCAACTTTGTTCAACCCATGCTACCTTTTGATAAACATAAGACTCTTGTGCCCCCTTCCCTCCAGCTGCCCTGGAAATGCTGATTGCCTCCCTGAGTTGGGTGGGCTCCGGGTTTTCTTCCATGGATCTCCACTAGCCAAGATTTCAGCAGGTATTTCTTTCTAGAGTTTATATTGAGACAGCAATAGACATTTGTTTTCATTTTCCACTTGTCAAACTATCGCGTTTAATATGCTTTTCAAACTACACCTACCCCTCTCCTGATATTCCAAAATTCCCTTCTCCCCATTCCTGATGCTCCACCCTCAGCCACGGTCCTGATTTTTCCCCTAGACCCTCGGCAAAATAAGTAGAAGGGGTGGAGGGGGAGATAAGCAACTCTCAAAGTAGGTTAGGGCCAGATAACAGAGGGCTTTAAATGGTGCTAATGTCACCACGATTTAACTATCCCACCGGGGGATGCAAATTCTTACAGGAGATGGACAAAGGGGGGCCTTGTAGGAGCATAGAGGAGTGAAATGTGCTCCCTTCTGAGGGGCCCTCCTCCGCAAGCTCGCCCTCAGTCCTTGCTGATGATGGGAGGAGGGAGCCTGATGAAAGGGCTTGGTTTGGGCAACCTTTCGGCTGGGGAGTTGGGATTCTGGTCTTCTACATCTGCCTCTGAAGCCACTGGCTTCCTGTAGTCCAGAAAACCAGAAGAAAAGGATCCCTCCCATTCTGTAAGCTTATTGTCTTTAGTTCTAACCTGGGTTCTCTAGGTTGTACTGGGGGTTGGGGGGAAGCTTCTGCAGGCCATTTTGATACTACAAATGTCAGAACAAAATTAAAACATTGACTGGGATAAGGATGCATAGGTCCTTTGCTTTGGGCAAAGATATAGAATTATGTCTACCCATTGCGGTGCCACTGGTCATCTATGCTGATCCCAAAGATTACTTAATAAATGCAGTTTGTTTGCTAGACAGGATCTTGAAAGGACATGAAGTCCATGGGATAGTAATATAATAGGTAGTGGTTGAGCAAAGATTGAGATCCCCTGTTCTAAAAGTTTTATTGAATAATTGAGAGGACAATCAAGTTCTGCTAAGCAGGAGGGAAAAAGGCTATGGAGAGACCTTCTTAAATTTTAAACATGGCAATGCCACCTTGTACCCACGGAAAGGTCATAGTCAAGATCAAGGAACCCAGGAGAAGAGAAAGCAAGGCAAAGGTGTCCTCCCACTTATTTCTGCTTGTCTCTGAATGGGGTCACCAGGTACAAACAACCTGAGGAACACATTTGAGTTTCCATCAGTTTCCTATTTGAATTTGGCTTTAGTTGATACCTACCCATTGCTGCACTAGTAGTACAGTGTTCGCAAGGACAAGTGAAACACCGTCTCTCCACACTTGCCCCTACCCCACTCCCAGTCCAGAGAAGCCATATTCAGGTTAGCTCTGTTCAGGTGTTAGCATTTGCTTTCATTAATTTTTCTTTTTTTCTTTTTTTGAGGTACCAGGGCTGGGGATTGAACCCAGGACCTTGTACATGGGAAGCTGGCACTCTCAACCACTAAGTCACATCGGCTCCCCTGAGGTGGCTTCTTCATTTGCTTGGTTTTTTGTTTGTTTTTTGGAGGCACTGGGAACCGAACCTTGGACCTCTCATGTGGGAAGCTGGCGTTTAACTGCTTGAGCCACATCCTCTCCCCTCTCATTAAATTTTGATGATAAGGAAGTCTCTCTTTCTTCAGCCACCCATTTTCCCATCCATCCATTCAATAAATGTTCTTTGTGCAAGGTATTGTGGGGGATGTGTGGGCATCCATCTCCCATTCCAAGGTCCACGAAGTTGTTGATACCCTCAGCATTGCAATAACAACTCAAGGAAAGTAATGCGGATGATCACTCTGAGACTATTACAATTATGAGTGTCTTTAATTAGCCAGATTTTGGTGCTGGGGTTGGAAGCCTCCTTGTCCTGACTGCCTGGGAGAGGAGTAAGGAGAGAAATGAGGAGGTGGCTGTCCATAGGTGCAGAGGTGCCCAGAGGAGGTGAGGGCTAGGCATAGTTGTAACCTGGAGCAGATTCAAAGAAGCAACATAGCAGGGTGAGTCTGAGACTCTGGTCTCTGAGGGGAGTGCCTCCCTACAGCTTCTGCCACCACACCTGGATATTGGTTTCCTCCCTTAGCAGTGTCAAGAATTGGATCATACATGCATTGGGGATGGGTCCTGAATGCCACATTCTTACACATAATGCTTTCCTGAGCTGTGGGGGTCCTGGCTGATAGTACCCAGAAGGCCAGAAGGCCAAGGGTCCTTCAACCTCCAGCCCTCATCCCTATCACTCTCAGTGTCTGACTAACTGAGCTCCTGCCAGGGGTTGCCTGCCCAAACAGCAGTTCCTATACTTCAGGGAGGGTCTGATCAGGCTTCCTGTAGTCAGTTCACCCCAGAACTTTCCAAAAGGTAGTGAGTAAAAGTCGGTGCACTCCACCGAATGCAAATCCCCAGATTCCCTCAGCTTTGTTTAGCCAATGCGCCAGTCAAGCGGAGGTTGATAATAACGTGTTGCTCTTGGGGGAGGAGGAAGGAAAAACAGGGGCCTCATTGAGGACCTACCAAGCTAGCTCCCACTTTGGCACCTAAAATGGTCAATTTTAGCCGATCAGTTTCATTTCGCAACTTGGTTATATGATTCCCAAGCATTACCTCTTATCTCTACCCAGAGGTGTGAAAACAGAACACACTTGGCACAGCCTGGCTGCGTGAAGGGTCTTTGTGTAAGGCTCATGGCTTTCTCAGGAGAGTAGAAAAGACACACGATGCCACCCCATATACCCCCTGCCTCAGCTCGTCTACTTCTGCTTCCTTCACTGTAAGGAAGCCAGACACTTATATAAAAAAATGTTCCCTGATCCCCACAGGGGGGAGAGATAACACTTGTGCCACTATGTGGGGCTTTGGCCTCTGCCTGGGGCGAACCTGCAATCCAAAAAGAACTCCTCAATTAGCCTGTGGATGTTTCCCAAATGTGTGGTGAGGCTTACGCACAAACATGCAGCCAGCACTGCTCACCGCCCTCCCATGAGAGAAACAAGATGGCGCCGTGCCAGCCGCCTCACAAAGCAGTGTTGTTAACACTCCTCTAGATGCTCCTGTGTGGCTTCACCTGAGCAGAGGAGGGTTTGTTTACGCCGACTGGCTAGTATTGATTCTTTGGGGGGATGGAAATTACAATGCTGCCCTCTGTAATTCTCTGGAGTATATTGGAAGTGCTTGGGCAACACTTAAGGGTGTCCTGTGATCCTTCTTGGAGCGAGACTGAATTACAGCTCTGGAGGGTGAGCTCATTCTCAGACCTCAGAAAACGAGTTTCTGACTAGGTTAGGGGCAGAGGGAAAACTTCAGGCATCCTATTCTTTGAGAAGCCCGTTGTCTTCTCAGAGTGAGTTTAGAGTAGTGTTTCTCTGAGTTGGGCCTCTGGGAAACTGGGGATCCAAGGGCTCATCCAAAATATATGTGACAGTGAAATCCGTGGGGCTTAAAAACATCTTGTTCAAACTTACCTTAAACATAGTAATGGTCTCCTGCTGAAAAATTTCTACAGTTGTTTGGCTGTAGTTTGTTTGTTTTTTTTTTTCCCTCCAGAAAGGCTGTGGGGCATTTCAGGCCCTTTGTCCTGCCAAAGGGATTACAAACTGAGTAAACGAAAGTAGCTAGATCAGGAGATAGAGCCCCAGGTCAAAGAGGACCTCTGGAGCCCGAGGCCAGGACCCAGTAGGGCCTGAAAAAGACTTTTGTCTCCTCCCCTTTCTTCCAGGCAATGTCCTTACCCCCAGCTCCCGGTCACTTTCTGGTATTTCTTTTCAGTACACTGAGTGATCAACAATTTCTCATTGATAGCATCACCAGGGGACTACACACTAATAAAATCAATTAATTCTCCAGTGACCTAAAATCAATCTCTTTAAGAAACTCTTTATCCTTCACATCTCTACTTGCCTGGGTCCCACCCACCTTTTGAATAAGGCGGGGCAGGAAATCCACACCACTCTTCTGCCTAGAAATTTCCCAACCGGGTGCCCTTGGCTAAGCCCACGCCTTCAACGCCTTAATGCAGTCCTCAGGGACCTCTTAGCTGGTTTCCGTGTCTCAGGTCTGACCTTCCTTTGATCCATTCGCTATCCACAGCCAGAGTGAACTTTCCAAAATACAGGTTGTCATGCCATCCCCCAGTTCTAAAGGTTTAAATAGTTTCCTTTGGGGGGGGGGGGGAGTATAAAAAAGAGAAAAAGTTTAAAAAAAAGCTTAAAAAAATGTAATGACATTCGAGGTCCTTCAGGACCTGGCACCTTGGTCCCCCTCTCTTCGCTGGTCAATGCCACACGCAGGCCAGATTATTCAAGTCGGCTCTGCTCCATGTCTGTTCGTCTCTCCCCTCAGCTGCACCATCGTGGTTGCTGTACTGCTGTTATACTGTGAACATTCTCTGCCTTTAAAAATCTTGCAAAAAGTAGAGTTTTTACATTAGCCATCCCAACCCCACCTCCCCCAATATTCTCTGTCTTTTCTACCAGACTGTGAAAAAGTGATTCAGGGATAGGGTCTTACTTATCTTTGCATCCCCAAAGCTCAGTCATTTGTATACAGCAATCTTTCTCATGTGTATTATGTGCCTTCTTTTTCCTTTTTTTTTTTGAGTCTTTTTTTTTTTTCAGTCTTTCCAACCAGAGATTTTAATCAAGCCTTCTTTATTTTTTTAAAATATATTTTTATTTATTTTTAAGGGATTATATAAGACATTGCATAAAAAATCAAGGGATTCCCATATATGCCCCACTTCCCTCACCTCCCACTTTTCCCTCACATTAACAATTTCTTTCATTAGTGTGGTACATTTATGGCAATTGATGAACACATTTTGGAGCATTGCCACTAAGCATGAATTATAGTTTACATTGTACTTTACACTCTCTCCCACTCCATACTGTAGGTTATGACAGGATATATAATTGCCTGTATCTGTCCTTGCAATGTCATTCAGGACAATTCCAAGTTCTGAAAATACCCCCATATTACACCTCTTTTCCCCTCTCCCTGACTTCAAGTCTTCTTTAAGTACTTTGACATAAAAGAGTTTTTGTAGTCTGCCTCATAGAGTCCTACATATTTCTTATAAAATTTTTCCTAGATTTTTTTTTTTTGTAATCATCAGATCATTTTTCTCCATTACATTAGCTAACCATTTATTGTTGGTTAATGGTATTTTAGTTAAAAGTTTCTTTTTTGGAAATTAAAAAAAAAAATCTCTCTTTAGGATAGACCCCAAGAAATGAGACAACTTAGTACAATACTATAGATAATTTGAAGGACTCAATGCATAGTCTTGATAAATTCCTTTAAAATGTTCACACCATAATTAAAATATATGAGAGTGCCTGTTTCAAAACACCCTGTATGTGCCTTCTTAAAGTATTCACAACAAAATTTAAATACTTTTGGTAGACTCAGCTGTATTCTTGAACCAAAATGAGAGCCCTCAGGTTCCAGACTTAGAAAGGAAGTGAAAACCCTCTTTGAGGGCAAGCTTGAGCTTTTCAAAATGGGTTTGACCAAACAATTCCATTCCTGGGATTCTATCTCACAGAAATGCAGTTTTTGAGAACAAAATATTGGTGCCAGTGGTTATAGGATGCGGGGAAATTTACATCACAGAAAACTACAAGACCTATTAATAGACGGGTAGTTCAGTATCTCTGACATGGAGGGATGACCATGACATTGGGTAAGGAAAATGAGCTGGAGAAAAATTTCAACAGTGTCATCATCAAACATCTGCATGTAAATTTTTGTGCGTAGAAAAAAGATCTGGAAGGACGCAACAAATGGAACACAGTGCTCTGGGAATTTCTGGGAAAGGGATATCGAAGAGAGTAGGAGACTTTGTCAATTTTTATATCACGTTTTTTTGGAGGACCGTTGAATTACACCAAGGTCCGGGGGTTGGGGGTGGGCCGTGTAGGGTGAAAGAAGGTGACCCTAAAGCTCTAGCTTTGCTAGCACTGATACAATTGAGTTTCTCTGCCTCCTGCCTGCTCTCTGTCTGACGGAGGTAATGCCAGCAGATCCTGCTCAGAGCTCCTTGCATTTTAACGGGGGAGTCTGGAAGCCGGGGAGGGCTTTATAAAACCTAAAGTCATGGCTGGCCAAGAGGGAAGATGATGGCGGAGGAGACTGTTTCTCGGTCAGGGGACTTCTCTGAAATGATTCATGCAGGCAGCCAGCGTGGGTTTTAACAGCTCAGTGTGAGATGTGGTGGGCCCTGTTGCAGCATTTTGCTCTTGCCAGTTAGGCTGGTAGAGATACAAATGGGTCCTGGTTCCTGTGCAGTTGTGATGGGGGAGGAGGTGACAGAGTAATAAAAATATCAACCACCATTACTGAGTACTTATGATGTCAGCTGTGTGCAAAACGCTTACATTCTCCCATTTAACTCCAAAATTAAATTATCTCCATATAGTCCATAGATTTTTTCCTCTCCATTTTTTTTCCCTTAAATTAAAGCTTGTGGATAATAAGAGATAAGGGCAGGATTTCAACCTAGGTCTAGTTGACTCCAAAGAGCATGCCCCTTACCGCTACGTGACCTAAACTCTGCCAACTTTAGTGGGTAGAGAGTGGGTGAAGAGAGTCCAATTACTGTGGCCACAATCACATGGGAATTCAAGGATTTTCAAGAGGCTTCTGTTTGGAGATGTCTCTGTAACACAAAGAGGCAGTGTGGTGTGATGGAAAGCATGTGGGCATCAGACAGGCAGACCTGGGTTTAATCCTTCAAGTTGCCTCTCTGAGCCTCAATTTTATCATCTGTAAAATGGAACAATAATTTCTATCTCACAGGGCTGTTGTGGGGAATAAAGGAGGTGTTGTATGTGAAACACATAGCAACATAGCTATTGGCCTATGGATTTGGATCCAGCTTTAAACTCTTAAGAATAATGAGTAGGTTTTGTAGAGCACCATAGTTACCACAGGCATTATCTCATTTGACCATCAACCTATCTCTCTTTGCTTCCTCACTTGCATTTACACCTCAAACCTCTGGAATTTGGTTTGGATCAACCACTCCTTTACAACGCTCTGGCCAAGGTCACTTGAGGCCTGCTGGGGCCAAATCCAGTAGACACTTTCCAGTCCCCATCTTCGCCAGCATTCTAGGGATTCACTCTCTCCTGATTTTCTTTCAGCCTCTTCAGTTGCTCCTTCTCTGTCTCCTTCATGGGCCTCTTTTCCTCTGCAGGAGTTTCTATGTTGCCTCTTGGCAACAACTTTGATCCTTCATACCTTGGTATTTCTGCAATCTCTTGAATTCTCTTCACCAGAAGCTTTAAACTCCATTCCTAGAACGTCATTCTCCCTCTTGATCAAACCCGCCCTTTGCCCTTAGGATAAAGGCTACCACCCCAATCTGCCCCCGGGTTCCTCATATGGACTTTCATTACTCTGGGAGTTAATCACAGGCACCAAGACCCACCAACACCAACTTGTCCCCTAACACTGTACGTTCTGCCCCTCTCCACTCACCTCCTGTGCCCAAATTCTCCAAACTGTACAGCTTGCTCTGTCCCAGAAGACCCCAGCGTGCACTTGCTCTTTGGAAGGAGTTATCAACACAGCGTGCACTTCAGAATTACTTGGGAGGCTTTAAAAAACTAGTGATACATTCACTGGACCTTCCCTAAACCAATTGAGTAAGAATTTCTGGTGATGGGACTTGGGCAGGAATAACTGTTAAGAGCTTCCCAGGTGATTCTAGTATGCAGCAAGTGTTGGGATCCACCACTGGAAGCCTTTGCTGGGTTTCGGCCAGAAGGTCCATTTCTGCCCATCTCAGTCTCTTGCCTAAAACATAGTCTTTCAACATTTCTTTCCCAAGGCACCAAAACCCAAACGACCTTCTTCTTTGACTTCCAAGGGCACTCAACTCTCATGATATGTCACTGAGGTTATTCATGAATTATGTCCTCTCCTAGACTGTTTCTGGAGAACCTTTGGTGGCACAGACCAGAGCCCTTGGTACATTGTGAGCTCTTAATAACTCTTTGTTGGTTCGAATTCCATGGGAACCTCAGCTGCTTTTGGCTTCCCATGGGGTGTTGGGGAGACCCTCCCGCTCCTTATCCGTGTTAGGCTGAGATGGTTGCATCTTCCATTTTGCCCTGATAAGTCCTACCTTCATGACTGGACCACACTGACTGCCTAAGTCCAGTTTGATTCAAACGCTAAGTGGAGTGGAACAATATACTGAATATACTAAAAGTGGAACAATACAGAGAAGAGTAACATGACCCCCAAGCAAGGATATCACACAAGTTCATGAAGCATTCCATATATTTCTAGAATAAGTATATTTTAAAAAAATAACCACAGGGCTGTACTACACAAACAGTGAACCCTAGTGTAAATGATAAACATAGTTAACAATGCAGTTATGAAAATATTCTCTCATCAGTGGTAACAAAGTTACTCTACTAATGCAAAATGTTGAAAATTAGAGGCAGGTATGTGGGAAATCTGTATTTTCTGCATTATTTTCTGTAAGCCTACAACGTCTCTAGTAAAATAAATATTAAAAAAACAAAACACTGATTTCAAAGTGGTATTGAGAGCCTTGAAATGCTCTTGCAATGACTCAGACCAGCACAGAGGAGGATGCCAAAGGCAGTGAACTGAGCACTACTTTGCAAATAAATTGACCAATTAATGAACCTCACAGGCTTTCTCTTGAAAGCAAAAGCAAAAAGTCCCCAAAGTCCCAAGTGCTTTGGCATTTGAAGCTTCTTTTTTCAAATCCAAAGCTGCCTGTCACTAACCCCAACCAGTTCCTCTGCCCCTTCTCTCAAATATTCCATTTAAACCAGACCATTAGCTATTTTGCTATTAGCTTGCATGTTCCTTACTCTCTACTTTTTCCTCACACTAAAACCTCATGAATGGATTTCTCACTGTCACTGAGAAAATCCTACCCATCATTCAAGGTCAAATTCAAATGTCAACTTCTCGGTGTCAGCAGCTAGAAATGTTTACCTTCTCTTCTTTGCTTTTATTCATTCATTCATTCATTCGTTTTTGCTATTCATCCATTCAGTAAACATTAACTGAGCAAAAAATATGTGCCAGATGCATTTATCTGTCATCTCATCCTATACTCTAGTATATATTACTTGTCTATTCCTCTTGAGGGCAGTGACTGAATATTGTGTGCCCCCCACCCCCCCTTTCATTTATCTCTTCCCTGCTCTCCATTCAAAGAATAATGCTTTCCTTATGGTCAAGTGCAATAATGTTGTTGACTGAATTAGGTCACGGTCAGTAAGATGACCTGGGCACCAACTTCCATCTGTGTGTGGGCAAAGGTAATTATTTTGACCTTTCAAGGCTCTGTAAGGCCTGACATCTACAAGAGGTTGGGAAGTGACTTTGGGATAAAAGAAAACCTCCATTTTGTGTGATCTATTAACTTTAAAAAGAGATAATTAAAAAATAAAATTTAAAGAAAAGTAAAAGGAAATCTCCAGTAAGGGCTCACCACATAGTGCCCAGGGCCACTCTTTAAATTTTTATGCTTAAAGTGCATAAAAAATGCCTTCCCCAGTTATCTTGTTGGCAGGGAGGGTCCCAGTTGTTTGAGCTGTGATGACCTCGCTGCTGTGCTCCTTCCACTTTTTACTCACTTTACCTGATTTGCACATGGCGCTTCCCTACCAGGGCCAGGGCTCTGTGCGCACGCGCAGGCGGACGTCCTGTTCTAAATGGCTGCAGTGCTTTGTACGTAGAGGGACGAGCCTTCGCAACCCAAGTTTGTCCCATATATCTCCCTGGGATTGCCTCTGCTTGTCCTTCACTAACCCTTTTGCTGGCCATCAAAGGCTTCTCTGGAAAGGTGTTTGTTTTCCCAGTGAGCGACCAAGTGACAGCTGCTATTTGGTTTCTGGATAACTGGATTGGGATTTTTCTAATTCTTAGAAAAGAGTGTCAAACATATTTTTCTAAAAAAACTGAAAGTAAACCCTATGCTAATGCTAATAACAAATTTAAAACCTTACAAATTGCCAAGCTCCCAATCTTTTACAACAAGGTCTATCTCAAGTTTACAAGTGCAGGGCCCATCTGTCTTTCTCCTTCCCAACTTGGAGCGTGATTCAGGCCCTAGCAGGGACATGTCAAAGTGAAGAGAATGAAAGATTGAGGAAGAGACTTAGCAAAACTATAATGAAAGCTGGGAGAAACGAAATGTTGCTCAACGGAAGGGCAGCCTTCGGGGGGGTTTGTGCAAAATGTGGTTTCAGATGGAAATAGTTTTTACAAAGTCAAGATGAACTGGTATGTTAGTACAGAGATTTTTTTTTTTCCTTCTACAAATGATCAAGGAAAATGGATTTTTAAAATGTAAACATTCACTGGCAGTATGTAGTATTTACAGCTTCTCTAATACATAAGGACAAAGGTCTCAGAGCTTGAAGTAAAAAGCAGGGACAGGGAGATAACGGTTCCTTTACAGTTTGATTGTGATCTAAATATAACAGGAAAATCACTCTATACATAAAGCACTGTAATGGATAAATATCTGGGATAGGAGATTATTTCCTTTTTTCCTTACTTTTTCTTTCCTAGAACTTTTCTTTGTCTTTGAGAAAGGCCTCTAGTGATAAAGATGAATAGTTGCTGAATGAAAAGCCAAGGTTGGGCTTTGCTGATAGAGGGTTTGGGGAGAAATGATTTGTTAGGGCAGAGAAGCTAATAGATCAAATATGAGACCTCACAGCGCACCCAGTTCAGCCTTCATTTTACACGTAAGAGTACCAAGCCCCGGGCAGGCGTACAGTTTGAGAAAACATAAAACCTCATCTCATGTAAGTTCAAGACTTTCCCATGTCACAAAACATAAAGGATACACTTATTTCTCTACCAAACTGGACCTAAACCAGGGGTTCTTAACCTTTTTTGTTCCATGGACCCCTTTGCCAGTCAGGTGAAAACCACAGACCCCTTCTCAGAAAGTAGTGGCAGATAGTTTTATGACACTCAACATCAGTATGCCTTTAAATTAAATTTTAGGATTATCCGAAATTACATTTTACAACTTTCCCATAGTTTCAATACTTCATAACCTCACACGGTTCAGCATCTGTTCAAATGGTCATTTTAAGCAAACATTTAGAAATTCGAGTTTTCCCACAGTGTCATAAAAACATCCCTGCCATCCTTACCAACCTTTTTGCAGGCAGTGATCCACTGCACTCAGAACACCCTACATCCAAATGAAAAGCATACTAAGTGTATTATGTAATAAATATATCATAACCCGCATCAACACGTCCCCAAAAGAATAATGTTTTTAAATGCATCAAATAAAATGACAAAGGAAATCAGTTACATATATTGAAATAGTTACTAAAATAAAAAACATATGATACAATACTGTACATATATATTATTAACATTCAATAATAATCAAATACATCAAAAATATAAGAAAGTTAAAGTTAAATTTTATTTTTAAAAGACTTGTCAATGGACAGACTGATGTTTATCTTGAATAAGAACATTGAACTGTGGTGCTAAATTTGACAAGGCAACACACAGATCATGTTGGACATCTAATCGAGTTGACTTTTTTCAATTCAAGTTCATGGACACCCTGAAATCTTTCCACAGACCTGTTGGGGTTCCGTGGACCCCTGGTTAAGAACCCTTGGTCTGAACAAAAACCTCTTAGGAAAGTCCTAAGTAACTTTTGGTGGCAAAGTCACTCAGTGGTAGAAAATTTGGTGTTCAGGAAAGCGCATCTAGGTTATTCTTTCGTGACGTTTGGCTGTGCAGGTTCTCATTCTAGTGTTGATCCTTGAGAGGTTTCATACCTTTAGGTTTTGCTCCCTGCCTTCTTTTTGCCCTGAAGTCTCCCTCTTGTAGGATAGCATGTGGTGAGTGTTGAGCCGTGGGAGGGTGGGGTGGGGAGGACAGTGCTAATATTGTTGGCTTTCTCAGCGTGCAACGCACAGATCTGCCGCCCATGTGTGCAGCGAGACGCTCTGGCTTCTCCCAGCTCTACTCAGCTCGGCTGCTGGCCAGCATCTTGCTCTGTCTATACTGCATGTTCCACTGACTCCAGCTCCAGGTTTCAGCCTTTTTTATTTTATTTTTTATTTTTTTAATGCTGTCAGGACTCACCTCTGTGAGAAGAGCCTGAGTCACCTGCAGGCCCAGGAGACCCAGTAGTGAAGTCGGCTGTGTTCTCTCTCCAGGGAGAGGAGATCCAGCCATCCTCCCTACACCGTGCCAGGACTTAATGTAGCAATTCTTTCATAGCTGCTTACCAGCCCCATCCCCACACCTACCCCCCAGAAGGTATAAGCTCTTGCAGGGCAGTGACTGTATCTCATTTATCTCTGCAACCTGTATTTAATCCAGGGTGTGCATTTTATAGATGATCATTGAAGGAAGTGATGCTGGATGGCCATTCTACTCAATGGAAAAAAAAATCAACTCTTGCTTTTCAATCATTTATTAATTAAGCAGTTCTTGAGTCCATCCCAAGTGTCAGGCAAAAGAGCAACACTGGAAATACAGTCTATCAAAGGATGTCCAGTTCCAAAATTCAATAAAAGGATTTGAATAATTTAATCAAAATGTGCTCACTGGTGGCTTCATCCTTATCAAAGGAACATGAGGAGAAAACCAGTGGTGTCAAGTTATTTTGGGTATTGTGGCTGTCATTAATAAAGTATAAATGGCACTTAATAAAGCTGGGGTGAAAAATAAGTGCTGATCTAGTCATTTTTGATTTAACCATCCAATCATGCGTATATACTCTCTGTAGCTCAAAGAATTTCTCACTGCAGGGGAATAAAAGATTCAAAACTTTCAAATAAAATACCTTGGCATATCAGACACTCTTTTCCATTAAAAATCTTCAAGAAATAGTCTGGGTCAGTTGTCCAGGACACAAAGGTGATGCCCTGGGGGCAGATGATTTTACATGGTCCAGAGGAGATTGCCCTTTATAAGAGATATAGTGTATGACACAGACAATGAAGATTCTAAAACTTGTTCTAAACCCCAAATGTATAATGCTTTGCTGAAGAAAATAAGCAAATTATGTAAAATGTTTTCTTAGAAAATGCATTCCACTGCCTTTGTAAAATATTACTGAGAGGAGAGCCAATTCCCTCTGTGCCTTGTCAGGTTTCAGGGAGGGAGACTTAGGCGGGGGCTACTTTATTTGCTCAGCATCTAACACCAGGCTGTGCTTGTGACCTTCCAAAACGCGGCTGTGAATAGCAAGTATATCATAAGGGTTCTCAAATATGAGAGTAGAGTTGGAACAAAGAGCAGGCACCAGACAGACTTCCTCTGTTAAAGATTATCCAACGTGTCACCTGGGTGCCAACATTCCCATAAATCCCATCAGCTATAAGCAGCTCTATCTCACCTAGCCTAACTTAACGGCTTTGAAACCCTGCCCAGGACCTCAGAGCATTCCATGGAACGACCTCATCACAGGGGAATGAACTTTATCTCTGAGACTATAAGAGTGTTTGCTTTAAAGATGATTTACCACATTCAACAATTACCAAATTTCCTAAATTAAACCTTATCTCTTGTTATAATTATGTATCTCACAATTTCATCAACAGGGCTGTATCAGCCAGAGAAGTGTAAATCTCTCTAGGTTGGCCCTTAAGTGCATCTGAAAGCTAATTCCCAGTTTGGGGGAAGCAAAGATAGGAAGGTTGCTCCTTGGGGAGGGGGAGAAAAGGGGGGCAGAAGCCAGAACTAGTACCAGCCAGAAAGACCCGTTAGAAGAGCCTTTTCCCAAACCTCTGACTCATCTTCCTTCTTCTAGTTCCTAAATCTTTGTCTCTTTTTCTTTTGGAAATTGATGTTCTTAAGGCTTGTGATTTGTGATTTAAAAATAAAACAAAGAGAACGTTAGTTTCTCTTTCCTCTGCCTAGGCCAGTAGGAGAAGCCAGGCACTGGGAGCCATGGTTCCATTCTTCCTCGGTTGCTCTGCCCTTCTGCTTGGACTCCCCCATGGCTTCCAAGCAGCTCTGAGCAGGAATGGTTTACCTCCCTGGCTGAAATGTGTTCTCTTTGCTCTACTTGCCTCAGGGAGCAGTGCTCCCTTAGAGAGTTTGCACTCCAGTTAAAGGGTGAGGACTAACCCATGAAAACCCTTAGAGTACAAATGCAGGACAATGTGATCTCGAAGGAGAGGTGGAGTGGCCAGTGGCACTGAAAAAGTCGGTGTGGCTTTACGGATAGGCCCATCCTTGAGCAGAACCTCCAAGAGTGAGTAGGCCTTGAATGGGAAAGGAGAAGGGTTTGTAGATGAGGGAAATGCCAAGCAATCAGTAAGGGCGGTTACATATTCATGTCACTGGAGTAGATCCTTGCGCCATTTTGTGGAAATGTGACAGAGCTGTGGTTTCGGAAGTACCAAAGCTGTGTGCTTCTCTAATAGGAGCCGGATTAGAGGACAAGAGGAGAGCTTTCTTTTTTTTTTTTCCCCCAAAGATTTATTTTATTATTTATTCCCCGCTCCCTCCCCCTCCCCCTGTTGTCTGCTCTCTGAGTCTATTTGCTGTGTATTCTTCTGTGTCTGCTTGCATTCTTGGTGGCACTGGGAATCTGTCTCTTTTTGTTGCATCATCTTGCTGCGTCAGCTCTGTTTGTGCGGAGCCACTCCTGGGTGGGCTGTGCTTTTTTTGTGTGGGGCAGCTCAATGTGGGGCACACTCCTTGTGCGTGGGGTTCCCCTATGTGAGGGACACCCCTGTGTGGCATGGCACTCTTTGCATGCAGCAGTGCCGGGCATGGGCCAGCTTACCACATGGGCCAGGAGGCCCTGGGTTTGAACCCTGGACCTCCCATATGGTAGGTGGATGCTCTATCTGTTGAGCCATGCCTGCATCCCAAGAGGAGAGCTTTCTATCTCTAAAATGCCATGGTGTCTTCCGGAAACATACACATAGATGGGCACAGAGTGTCATTCTATATCCTGACATTCTATATAGCTGACATTCTACTATCCTGAGACCTTACCTATTAGCCGAGGCTGCTCTTATGGGGGCAGCTTGCATTACAGACTCAAAGACACCTAGGATGGCATCCTGACTCTGCTCTTACAAGCATGTGCTATTTTGGGATACATGACAAAATGGGAATAATGATGCCCTCTCTCCAGAGTTAATGTGAGGGAAAACTGGAGATAATATATAAAATGCCCGGGGCCCCTGTTTCAGTCTTCTGGAGAGATTTTTTTCTTCTCTTTTATTTTGCCTGGCTGGAACTTCCTTTCTCACCTCTCCTCCCACCCTCCACCCCCAAATTGTCCCTGGGCTCCGTTTGAAGGACCCAAGTGTGTGTGCGGAAAGATTAAGCTGTGCTATTTTTTTTTCTTTTTTTTTTTTTAAAGGAGAAACGTATTCAAAATGGGACACATCAAAAGTAAAAGTAGGTGACAAATGTTTATATTTGGAAAGTGCTTCTGCTTTGATCCTGGTTTCTATTTTTTGAGAGCTTGACAAATGTGCCCTCGGGGCCTTGGCTTCAAACATCTTCAGTCAGCAGAGCACTTTACTTGACGTGAAACTCATTTGATCCTGCACTTGTTCCTCCCGGACCACGAGATTCGCAATTGCAGAAGAGGGCTCCTCTTGTCTCCCTGCAGGGCGGCCCCAGAAACAGCGGGCCGGGCCAGGCCGGGCCAGGTCTGCTTCCCTGAAATCCTTCCCTCGGCCCCTCCAGGGGCAGGTGGAAGCCTTTGGGGGATCCTTTGTCTGGAGGCTCTGAAGGATCTGTGGCATCCCGGGTGGTTGCCTGGTGCTCCTCTGTCTTCCTTCCTCCTCCAGGAGATCACACTGGACCTTTTCCTGACCCAGCCGCTGGGGAAGGTGCCGAGGGGAGATTCTTCAAGGGTGGTTGTATGACATCGAACTCCCATAAAAGTCTCTGTCAGGTCAGCGACAGGACTATTTTTTCCAGGGTTTCTTAGACTTCTTGGAAGAAAAATCTTGACAGGCTTTAAAGAAAAAATGTTTAGAAAGCCTATGTTGCCCAGTCCTTGCAGGCAGGTCCTACAAAGTCCCCATGGGTGGGGTGACAGCATGACAATGGGTGCTGCCCAGCCTCATGCCCATTTTTACTGGTCCTACCAGGAAGAAGCTGAGCTCAGCTGCGAAGCTGATTGCTACCAGACAGCTCTCTTCCTTGTCCACAGTCCACAGAGCGGTTTCTTTCAGCTCGGACCAATTTCTTCCCACTTTTGGACCTCTGGAGTGCAAACAGGATAGCAGGCAACTGGGACAGTGTCTGCTCTCCTTGGCGCGGTGAGTGACCAACCAGGAAAACAAGGCCACTCTGAGTACTTCCAACAGAGGGACTTCAATGCCAGAAACTGGTTGCATAGGTGAAGGAAGAGCTGAAAAGCCAATCTGGGACAGTGAGGCAATCACAGGGTTAGCTACAACAGGAAGACAGGACTACCCCAGGCTGGAGGGACAAATGAATGCAGGTCTGTGGCCATCAGGCAAGAGCTGGAACCACAGGCTGTCTTGCAGGGGCTGGTTGGAGATCCGTCCTCTGCTGGCAGAGAGGCAGAGGAGTCAAGCCCTTCCTTTTCCGATTACCCAGAGTGCTCCAGAAGCTCCCATTAGCCCTCGCTGAACCTGAACAGAAGCCAAGTGACAAGGATCCTGGGAAACCCAGCGGGCAGGAGTCAGTCATTCTCTCCTACCTGGAGACTGAGACAGAGCAAAGCTGAGAAGAATGAGAAGGCTCTCTGGCCCTACAGACCTATAACTTCCCCCTTCTCTGAATACCAGGAGGGGGTGGGGGAGGGGAGAAGACCGGGGTCCTGAAAAGGGCATGGTGTGAGGTGATGCCAACCTCTAAGTACAGAGCCAGCCATACTTCCCTTGCGGGGGGCGGGGGCATTTGCCGGGCACCAGGGCTCCCTCTCCATTGCGGTGTGATCCCTTGCTCTCTTCTCAGAACTGCTGGCTTTGGCAGGTGGCATTTCCAAGAATGCTCTGGCTGGGATTAGCAGGTTATGAATTCCCCCAGGGGGTCACTGAGAAATGTGACTCGTACATGCCTTGATAACTAAGAGGCACAATTGTTTGGCTCCTTATGGTAAAGGCTGGGCTGTGGAGACATTTGGGTATGAGGACATAGTTGATTCTGGGACTCTGCAGTCACCTCCACATCTCTATTTGATTACTCTTACAGCTTTACAGACACTGCTTTCTTTATTATCTAGATGCGAACTATGGGTGATGTGAGAATATGTATTTATTTAGAGTCAGGGGCAGGGGGCATGGGTTGCTAAGCAGCTCTCTGGAAACGCAAGGCTATAGATTACGCACTTCTAGGTCAACTTGGGAAGATGCTCCGTTGCCCTGGTCTTTGTTCTCTCCCTTTGGCGTCATAGAAGCTTCATAACAACCCACCACTCCTCTCCCCACACACTTTTATTAAAAATTGTGATAGCATACATATAACACAAAAGTGGCCATTTTAACCATTTTAAGTGTACTATTCAGTGGGATTAATTACATTACAATGCTGTGCTACCATCACTACCACCCATAACCAAAACTTTTTCAGCACTCCAAACAGAAATCCTTCACCCATTTAAGCAATAACTCTTCATTCCTCACCCCCAACCCCCTAGCTCCTGGTAACCTCTAACGTATTTTCTGTCTGTTTGAATTTGTTTATTCTAACTATTTCATATAAGTGGCATCATACAATAGTTGTCTTTTTGTGTCAGGCTTATTTTACTCAGCATAATGTTTTCAAGGGTCATCTGTGCTGTCACATGTATCAGAACTGCACTGCTTTTTATGGCTGAATAGTATTCCATTGTACGTATGTGCCTCCCTATGGGTTACCCTATCGTCTGTCAATGGACACTTAGGTTGTTTCCAGCACACACTTTAAAAAAACATTTTCTATTATGGTAATATGTTTACAACACAAAATTTCCCATTTTAACCACTTGCAGCTACATAATTCTGTGCAATAACATCAGCAATATTTTGCTCCCATGACCGCCATTCATCTACCAACACACACTTTGTGATGGTGTTTGACAATAACACGTTTCTCTGATGTTAAATATATGTTCATCATAAAAAATTTAAAAGATACAAAAATGTTTAAAGAAGAAAATTAAAACTGCCTATAATTCCATAACCCAAAAATAGCTACAATTAATTTTGTAAATTTATCTTCAGGTTTTTTTCTGAGTATATATTTAAAGTCACGGTAATAATGCACACCCACTCATGTACTTTTCCACCTAGTATTTAGTGTAAAAGTATATGAGCATTTTACTTTCATTAAATCACCTTTGAAAACATGTTTTTCATCAATCTGTAACGTTTCAGTCAAATGGACGCATTTTATTTTGTTTGGTTCTTCCCCATTGTTTGATGTTTATACCGATTCTATTGTTTCTGTTACAACTATACCATGGCAAACACTCTTTCCCATAAATTTAGAATTTAGCACAATTTAAATGATAAATACATTTAAGAGGTGAACTAGGAGGGAGGAAATGAGAGAGGAGCAATGTTCTTATATGAACAGCTCCTTTAAGTCAATCATAAATCACTATTACCCTCATAGAAAAATGGGCAAAGAAATGAAATAGAAGAATTATCCCATACCTGGAATTAATACCGAAGAAATTTTCGAAGTCCTTGGCAGTCAAGAAACACACATTAAGACAACAACATGATCTTATTTTTGCTTCTAAGGTTGGCAAAGATGAAAAACAAACCCAAAGGTGGAGAATGTAATGCCCACCCAGTGCTGCAGGTAAGGCAGACATCATGTTCATCATGTTACCAGTGGAAAAGAAAATGGATATATTCTTATGCTTTTAGAGAGATTTTATTTATTCCTTTGTTTAGTCAATAATTGTTCAACACTACTATATCCAAACATTTATTTATTGAGGGTTTTTTTTTTTTTTTTAAGTACTTGGAGTAATATAAAAATACATGGCGAGCCTCAGCAGTGTTGCAACACCTACTCTTGGGTTTGTTGGACTTACCCAGGCCAGCTAACAGGTAGGTGAGGATGATCAACCACCACACCAGGGAGCCAAGAGGGTCTACAACTGCAAGCAGGAGTATCGCATCCATCATCCATGTGGGATCTAAGCCCTCTCGATTTAGAGGTGGAGTGGACATCGCCATCCCAGGGTCCTCAGGATGGAGGAATAAAATATGGATTAGGGTGGATTTACTGGTCTTCTACTATAGAACTATTGTGATTCTAGCAATGGAAGAAATTGTATCATTGATGTGTGGAGGCAGTGACCACATGAGAGGAGAGAAGAAGTGTGATATGGGGACATTTTCGGGACTTGGAGTTGTCCTGAATGATATTACAGGGACAGATGCAGGACATCATACATCCTGCAATAACCCGCAGAATGGACTAGGGGAGAGTGTAAACTACAGTGTAAACTATCATCCATGTGGTGCAGCTGTGCTCCAAGATGTATTCACCAAATGCAATGAATGTGCCACAATGATGAAAGAGGTTGTTGATGAGGGAGGAGTGGGGGGGGGTGGAGTATATGGGACCCTCTTATATTTTTTAACGTAACATTTTTTGTGATCTAGGTATCTTTTAAAAAAAAAACAATTAAATTAAAAAGATTAAAAAAAATACATGGGATATAGTCCCTATCTTTATGGAGGTTATGACCAAGTACGAGAGTAAAGAGGTAACCAAATAAAGATAAGGTAGATTGATAGTGAAAGCACTGGACTTGGAGTCAGACAGCTTCGGTTCTAATCTTGATTTTGGCCACACACTCTGTAACTCTGGAAAAGTCATTTAACAATCCTGTGCTTGCAATTTGAGGCTTATTATTTTGCCAAAAGTACCATTGTGAAATAGGCTGCTAACAACAAAAGAAACTGGATGGGGTTGTATGGGAATTCTCTGTACTGAACTTGCACCTTGATTGTAAGTCCAAAATTATTCTAAAGTTAAAAGTTTATTTGAATGTTGCATAATTCACTGTAGAAGGTGATGAAAAATTCTACAGCAATTTTTTTTAGAGATTTAAAAAAAAATTTCTCTCCCCTCCCCCCCCCACAGCTGTCTTCTCTCTGTGTCCATTCACTGTGTGTTCTTCTGTGTCCGCTTGTATTCTTGTCAGCGGCACCAGGAATCTCTGACTCTTTCTGTTGTGTAGTCTTGCTGCATCAGCTCTGTGTGTGTGTGGCACCACTCCTGGGCAGGTTGCACTTTGCTCACGCGGGGCAGCTCTCGTATGGGGTTACCGTACACGGGGGACACCCCTGCGTAACACAGCACTCCTTGTACACATCAGCACTGCACGTGGGCCAGCTCCACATGGGTCAGGAGGCCCTGGTTTTGAACCTTGGACCTCCCATATCATAGGCAGACGCTCTATCCATTGAGCCAAATCTGCTTCCCTCTATAGCGATTTTGATGGAAGGTACCCTGTGGGGACAGGTATAAGTAATAAACTGACAGAATGTATGCATGGGTTTGCCCAATAATTTGCCTCCCATTTCCCTTTATTTGTTATTGAATGTTGTGCTATTTCTGTTCCTTGGGAAGTTAACCTTGCAAAATACACACCGATCCCCATCCCCAAAATCAAAGAGTATCTACAACTGGAAGCAAAAGAGTTCCTTCGATCTGTCCCATAAGACCTAAGCCCCCTCTCAGTCTGAAGCAGAGCGGGCATCACCATCCCTAAATCCTCAAGACTGATGAATTAACAAACATAGGGGGAGAATACAGCCATGGACCAAAATAGACTTATTATTATTATTGTAATAACTTGTAACATTGGTACAAAGACAGTTGTTACCAGACGTTCTTGGAGGGGGGGTGCGGGGAATGAATAGGTGGAACATAGGGCATTGTTTGGGCATTGGAATTGTTGTACATGATATGGCAATGATCAATATAGCTAGCATACATTTTGTCAAAACCTATTAAATTGGGGAGTGGATGTGGCTCAAGTGGTTGAGCATGGGGTTCGGTTCCCGGTGTCCCCTAAAAACAAAAAAAGCAAACAGAAAACCAACTCAGGGGAGCCAGTGTGGCTCCGTGGTTGAGTGCCAGCTTCCCACATACAAGGTCCTGAGTTCAATCGCTGGCTCCAGTACCTCAAAAGCAAACAAACCAATGAAACGAACAAACAAACCAAAAAACCCTATTAAATTACAAAGTGTAAATCATAATGTAAACTGCAGACCTTGGTTAGTAGCCGTGCTTCAATATTTGTTCATCAATTGTAACAAATGTATCACACTAATGTAAGGTGCTAATAATAGGAGAAAATATGGGAAGGGGAGGAGGTTGGGTGTATGGGAATCTCCTATACTTCCTTTTTTTTTTTTAATTCATTTTTTTTAAGATTTATTTTTTATTTATTTCTCTCCCCTCCCCCCGTCCCCAGTTGTCTGCTCTCTGTGTCCTTTCGCTGCATGTTCTTCTGTGACTGCTTCTATCCTTATCAGCGGCACAGAAATCTGTGTTTCTTTTTGTTGCGTCATCTTGCTGTGTCAGCTCTCCGCGTGTGCAGCACCATTCCTGGGCAGGCTACACTTTCTTTTGCGCTGGGCGGCGCTCTTTACGGGGCCCACTCCTTGCACATGGGGTTCCTCTACGCGGGGTACACTCCTGCATGGCACGGCACTCCTTGCACGCATCAGCACTGCGCATGGGCCAGCTCCACACGAGTCAAGGAGGCCTGGAATTTGAACCGTGGACCTCCCATGGGGTAGGAGGATGCCCCATCCATTGGGCCAAGTCGGCTTCCCCCACTATACTTTCAATGGAAATTTTCTGTAATCTAAAACTTCTTTAAAAATAAAATTTATTATATGAAAAGAAAAAGAAAAAACAATGACACACACACTGTCTTACAAACTCTCTCCAGACATTTCGATTAATTTTTTTCCTTGTAATACTTCAAGTTTCCCTTGATAACCGTGAGAGATGTAACTGGCCAAAATTTCCTTGATCCTCATCTCTGGGGTAGGCTTTTCTTTTTTTTGGAAGTGGGGATAAAACATGACAGAGATTCAATAGGTTCAGTTAAACTCCATAGTTCCTTTTACATTTCCTTCTGCTTATATTCTCCTTGGAGCCTCTGATTCTTCCAGTGAACTGTGTATTTACCATTAACTTAATAGTAATTTTTTAAAAAATTTTAAAGTAATATGATTTTTCCCTTAACCCCATTAACTTACCACCACAGTTTTGCATTTTTTTAAAAGATGTATTTTATTTATTTCTCTCCCCATCCCCCGCATTATCTGCTCTCTGTGTCCATTTGTTGTGTGTTCTTCTGTGTCTGCTTGTATTCTTGTCTTGCGGGACTGGGAAACTGTGTTGCTTTTTTGTTGTTGTTGTGTCATCTTGCTGCATTAGCTCTCCATGTGTGTGGCACCACTCCTGGGCAGACAGAGCTTTTTTCTCACGGGGCGGCTCTCCTTACGGGGTTCACTCCTTGCATGTGGGGCTCCCCTACACGGGGGACACCCCTGCGTGGCACGGCACTCCTTGTGCGCATCAGCACTGGGCATGGGCCAGCTCATCACTCACGGGTCAGGAGGCCTTGGGTAAAGAACCCCAGACCCTCCATATGGTGGGCAGATGCTTTATCCGTTGAGCCAAATCCACTTTCCCCACCACAGCTTTTCAATTTCTTTCTTCCAGTGACTCTCTGAGTCCAACCCAAATGCCCTTGGCACCATAGTATTTGTTCTCCTTGCCCATCACCTTTCCTCCTAGAAGAAAAGACTCATTTTCCCTAATTTGCACACCCATGAAACCACCCTCCCTGAGGGGACTTGAGTCAAGAAAGTTCTTGGTGTGCCCTTCCACCTCAGTCCAGAAGAAAAGGACAGGAAGAGCTGGAGGAGCCACTGCCCATCGTCAGGCTGTTAGGACTGGAGCGCCAGCGAGCCCCGCTGCCCGGAACCCGGGGCGCTTTGTCCCGTGGCTCAGCCTTACCCTTGTGGGTAGCGAGGCTGGGGGCTGTTCAGGGAGGTGTGGCAGGATGGCCTCAAGTCTAGTTTCTGTGGGAAGGTGACAGCACCTTCTTCACAAGCAGTGAGGGGAGAGAGAGGGCGGGGTGAAACGTGCCTGGACCCTGAGACCTGAGATCTCTGCCTGCTCCTCCAGAGAGCGGTGGAGGTGGGGGCTCGCCCGCTGGGTGCCGTGGCTGCCCGAGCGGGGCCTCCCAGGACGCCAGGCGCGGTTCAGTTCCACAGTGTCTGGCAGCTACCTAAGGCCTGGGATGGGGCAAGACGCTAAGGGAAGAGGAGAGAAAAGGGAAGGAAGGAAAGAAGGGAAGGAGGGAGGGAGGAAGACTCTACCCTCAAGATTACGGTTTAGTGCAGGCAGGCAGATGAATCGATAGGTAACAACAGAATAAGTATTTTGAAACTCCTCCTTATCCTGTCTCGGCTTTGTGGAACTACTTGGGACTTTCTGGCCTGGCCAACTAAAAGTGAGCCTGGGCCCTCCGAATGTTTCTGCTCAATCCCGTTGAGACAGACGAGAGGTTTTGAGCACTTCCTAACATCAGACAGAAGGCCCCGCAATTAAAAACCATAGTGTAGATTTTCCTTTGTGTTCTGTTTGAATGCTTTTAAAGGCTCCAGGGACACGTGACTAATAACCTAACCTATGCCCGAGTTTTTAATGGCTGAGATTTCTTTTTAAATTCGTTTGCCAAAATGATTAAAGAGTTTATAACTTTTTAAAATAGCAAAGTGAAGAATCCCATTGTAATGAGAGAAAGCACCTTTCATGGCTCGGTTTTGCAACTTTCAATGGTCTTTTATGACGTTTTCTCACAATCCAGCACTTTTCTCATGCAAGGACTTTGACATTTCATATTATATCATAGGTTGGGCCCTAAACAGGAAGCAGCGGATGATTCCACATGAACTGTGAATCGGATGGGATGACAAAGGTGCCCAGACCCACGAGAGGTCAGAAGAGCCATCTCTCACGCGGTAGTACCCATGCGTCCCCATGTAAAGTCAGTGACAATGATCTTTTATTCGAAAATCCTTTAACAGTAATTAAGCATAGAGTGTTTAAAATGAGGACCGTTGACACAGAATTTCTTCTTCCTTCATGGCTGGGGTCATTTGAGATGTTCACAGCCAACCTCCCCTGTGGCTGTCCCCGTGCATTTTTCTGACCTGATTTGGGACCCATCTGACGGTGATGTCACAGCAAGGTCCGTCTATGACTCCAGACCCCTTCCCATCTTTTTATGCCTGTGCCAGTTTCCTCATGCTGATCACATGAGTAAATTATTCCAATTCTTTCTATTTGCAAGCAGCTTTGTAAGCACTCTTTTACTCATCTTAAAATGGGCCTGATTTGTGGTTAGAAAGGAAAAACTTCCGGTTTGCATGAAGAAACACAGACCTGGGAAACTAAATGAATTACCCAAAGTGACACAGCAAATTGAGACCGGAGCCAGGGATGCAGGCTCCGTCCCCTGCCTTTTCTCCAGGGCTCTGATCTAGTTAGCCACTTTCTCTGTTAAATAACCAGAGTCAAAGTAACAAATGTTGGCTATAAACTGTCCTGATACAATTGGTTAATTATGGAACTTGTGAGCTAAGAACAGCATCAAAAGTATTTCACAATTTACTGTTAACCTCTCTTGGAAACACATTTTTGGAAACAAGATGTTAAAACCTGCCATGAGGTAGCAAAGAGGAAAACTAACTGAAACCCAGCCTGTGCTTAGGTATGGAAACTTCTGTTGTTTCTTGCGCTTCCGAAACAACACAGATGTACCAGGAATAATATTGTCCAGGGTTAGTAACTCAGCTTTCAGTGATTTAATAATGCTTAAAAAAAAAAAGAAGAAGAAAAGTGGTGGATACTTTGAGGAAATAAAAGTGTTAACCTCATGACGAAAGAGGTCAGCAGTAGTTCTAGGTGTCTTCAAAAGGGGAACTAGGGCAGCGTTGTAACAAGCAAAAGGAGAACAACTTGGCGATTGTGCCCTGGAAAGTGGAGGAAAGGCCAAAAACTTGTGAAAGAGAAAAGTAGCAGAACAAACCAGGCATCATGGAAAAGCATACTGGGAGGAAAAGAGAGATGGAAGGGAAAAGAATGAAAATCTGGTGCTTAAAAAAATTTCCTGAAATGAAATTGACAGGTATGTAGGGAAATGTTTTTTTGTTTGTTTGGTGATGGAGTAAGTGGCAATAGAAAAATAAGTGCGTATGAATGACCCAGAATGTTTGAAAACGGTAAAGGGCATCTCCCTCTCGCGCGGATAATGGAGAACCAGCTGCATCAGGTGGTGGAGTGTTGGACGGCAGTAGCAGACGGTACTAAGGCAACCCTGAAAGTGGACTGAGTGGCTCGCCGGGAGCACCAGCAGTTGAACGGCAGTGACGACAACATGATGGTCTCCTTTTTGCAAGAGGGTTTGGCTCTCAGATCTAACAGATGTGCTTCTTTTTTATTTTTAAGGAAAAATAATTCACATCATTTTATGGGCAGGGCTGAGAAATGAACTTTCGACTGGGGACTGAAATACAGAAAGGTCTACAAACTCTGCCGTGTGGTTTTTAAGGTAAACCTTTCACTTCTGCCCTGATGTGGGCAAGGCTTCTGCCTGAGAGGCACCCAGTCGCCTAGTCAGAAGGTTCACGGCCCGACCCTTTGGGCAGGAGAGATGGGGGTTTGCAGATGAACTCATTCGTGGTGGTCAAAGGACAGGAAACCTGGAAGGAAGCAGTTTCAACTTTACATTGAAAAGGCCTCTATGGAAAATCAGAGTGTTTTAGGGAGGGCATGGCTCTACTAGATGTTCGGAAGGACAGTCTGGGTCCTTCCAGCTTGGTGTGGGTCTGTGGTGGGTGCCCACCCGTTCCTCAGCTGGGGCTGGGGTGGAGGGACGTGAGCGCTCCCCGCCCACCACCCTTTGCTAATAAGGAAAGACTTGATGGGTTACAAGGTTCTCAGGAAATGAAGCCCAACTGTTGCCCACCTTTCATGAGTAAGGCTTACTTCCATTTTAACACCACACTCCTTCTCGGAGCTCCTGCAGACTGCTGAGGCCTCTGTGCGATTTGCATGTTGCAGTGCAAATGGGACGGTGGAAGCCGATTCAGGCTCGAGTCATTCCTGGCTCTGGGGACTTCCTATAAGGAAAGCTCGACTTTCTGAGTTTCTCACCTGGGCTTGAGTAGGGTTCAAAGGATAAGGCTTCCTTTCCAAACTCCTGAGAAATTTTGATAGGCATGACCCTAAACTACCATTCTTGGACCCATTTTACCTTTTGCCAAAGTTGCTTTAAACCAAACCGCCCGCAACATGGTAGGTTGACACACAAGTAGGGCCTTGTCCTGGGCAGCTTAAGATGGAACCTTACGTTGCAAAATGAAAACTTCCAAATGAAGGTTTGTCATATTCTTCAGACCAAATGGGGAAAACAGGCTTCTTTTCTTGCATTAGTTGTGAATTTTATTTGCCTTAAATTTTTTTTTTTTTTACATTTCCCATTTTAACCACT
Source organism: Dasypus novemcinctus (assembly GCF_030445035.2). Taxonomy (NCBI): domain Eukaryota; kingdom Metazoa; phylum Chordata; class Mammalia; order Cingulata; family Dasypodidae; genus Dasypus; species Dasypus novemcinctus. The sequence goes on from NC_080688.1 coordinate 37,592,976, forward strand.
TTCAAGGTTAAAAGTCAAGGGTATTGGTTATATTCACAGTGTTGGGCTACCATCACCACCATCCATTACCAAAACTTGCCCATCGATTTTACTCTTTTGGAGGTATGAAGCATCTTTTGTGAAGTTCAGTTCTGATGAAAGGTGTTTTCCGATTTAAAAAGTGGTACATAACACTAGAAAACATCCCACCTCAATGGGTGTTTTTGACCAAGTCTTTCTGACGTTTCCTGACTTCTAAAAAACCAAACGTCGCAAGAAGAAAACACCCAAGAACTTCTTGCTTCTTGACATTTAAGCCCGTTGTCTTCTTGGGGGTAATTCATGTTATTATTTAACATAGTGGTTCAGAGAACTTGTCTTCCTCAAAGTTCCACTGCACACCCAGTACAGGGCTATCAAAACCCACATGCTGGAGCCCAGTCATAGACCAGCCGTGGTGGCGAAGCTCTCGAGCAGAAAGTGTTGGCTAAAAAAAAAAAATCCTAAAATATTTCAATCGTCTTTCTCTTTGTGGAGGATTGGGGTGGGGTAGGGAGGAGGTAAAACCGAGGTAAATGTGCAGTGATCTCATGAGTAAGTTTCATTTGATCTTTAGGAATTTATTAACTTTTTATTGGGTTGATGTTCTAACCTAAGATCTAAGCAGTATGTATGATTTAAGGGTGGGTGGTGGTGGAGGTATGTTAGTTATCAGACACGGTTATCAAGAAAGCTCAGCATTGGGCAGGGAACAAACTGTGACCTTGCATGGAAGTGTCTTCTGCTATCTGTCAGCTTGAGATTCGGACTTCCCATTGTTCTTTGACTGCACCTTCTGACCTACCACCTGATCTCAAATTCTTCTGGAAATAAGCCTCTAATGTCTGGACAGCGGCTCCACATTCTCTGAGTAGGAAAGCGATGGAGATAAAGAGTAGTGGTCATCCGCCCAGCCCGCCTCCGGTGGACTCAGTGGCTTTGTCTGCTGAGGGCATGGCTGCCTATTGTCTGGCAAGAACAATAAAGAAAAGGGACCGCCGACGTGGAGGAATCAGGTCATGCAATTCTGGCCAGCAGGACTCTTTGCCGATTGCTCAACTCTTCCCTTTCTTCCACTCCAAGGCACAAAAAGGTCAGGCTTTTCATTACAAAATACTCCTCCAAGCGCCCCTCCTTCCCGACCCCTTCCCTGCGGCTGCATAGTCTCATAGATCCCGAAAAGATGCTCCCTCTCATTTTTTAAATTCTCTGAGTTTCCTGGGGGTTGCAGAGGCCTCTCGTTGACTAGTCTAGAGCCCATGCTGTGCGGGGTGAAGGGTAAGACGACAGGGCCAGAGAGTGCCCTCCCGAGCCCTGGGACAGGGCGGCTGCTGGCCAGGAGCGCAAAATGTTTCCTTTGCAGACTTGAGCGGGGTCTGGGCCTTCGCAAGATAAAAGGTGCAAAACGTAAACGGATTTCATCTTTAAGCAGAAAGCAGTTAGTGGATGTCTGACCTATCATTTGGAGGAGGGGGAGATATTATGCCAATTAAGTCAAGACAATAGCATCTTGTTCCCCCTGCACTGAACCCTGATAAAATTGCCTGTCCAGGGGAAGGAAAGTATTTCATTATTGTACCTTTGAAAAAGGATAATCCTTTCTGTATTTCCTCTCTGGGGTAGACTGTCCTTTGTTCTTGTGCCTCTGACCCACAGCTACTCCCCAGGTTCAGTTCAGTTTCGGGGAGAGAACTTGGTAGTTAAAAAAAAAAAAGTGTGATTAAATGACTGAGCTGTTAGACAAGGGGGGAAAAGAAAATAAGGATCAATCACCAATTATTATTGAATCAATAAACCAGGACTACTACTATGGTGATCTCAGAGGCATGCTGGCCATGGCTGGACACGCCACGCTGGAGAAGACCTTGGAGACTGGGGTGGCACCGGTTTCCACTCTGATGACCTCACTCGGGACGGGAAGTACGACGGGGGAAGCGTGCTGCTTTCATGGAATCACAGAACCTTGAAGTTGGACGAGACCTTAAAGCCCGTGGAGCTTAATGTTTCTATTTTATCAATGAGGACGACAACGTTGGGCTCACTGGAAAGAACTAGAAGTTGCTGAATGAGTCCAACGTGGTTCTTCCACCCAAAATGGCACAGGCCCCAGGAGCATTAGAAAATGAAAGGGAAAGGTAGATGCCTTGCTGGACATGGGTCTCCAAACCATTGTGTTCTTGGTTTGACCAGGCAGTTTCAAGCCTCATTTTGTCAGTCTTAAAAGCTGTTTGAATAATGAAGCACCTCTCACTGAGGGTGAAAGCCTTCCCAAGTACTGGTGGGGAATGTCTTACTTTTCAGTGTCCTTAAGACTTCATCTTTTCTTAGAAGGGTAAATGGCTAAGACTGTCTTTTCCAGACTCTGTTCATCATCTTATTATTATCTCAACACCGAAGGAGTGGTGGCAACTGGGTTTGAGACTTCTGTCCTGGCCACAGGTTCTCCTCTAGCCTCCAAGGAGACGGAAGAGGAAATGCAAGTGGTGACGCAAGAGGAGAAAGTGTCTGCTTCAGAAAGATCAGGATTGTGTTTGAGGAGAAAGTGGGGCCCTCATCCCCCAACAGAGGAGACCGTCTCTGGGAATGGACTGGGTGCCTTTTGGTATACTCACTGATATCTAGATAGATAGATAGACGGATAGATAGATAGATAAATAGATAGATAGATAGATAGATAGATAGATAGATAGATAGATAGATAGATAGACAGACAGATAGACAGATAAAGACATATAGATATAAACTTTATTTCTTTATTTTTATTTTTATTTATTTCTCTCCCCTTCCTCCCCTCCCCGCCCCCCCCCCCAGTTGTCTGTTCTCTGTGTCTATTTGCTGCGTGTTCTTTTTGGTCTGCTTCTGTTGTTGTCAGCAGCATGGGAATCTGTGTTTCTTTTTGTTGTGTCATCTTGTGTCAGCTCTCTGTGTGGGTGGCACCATTCCTGGGCAGGCTGCACTTTCTTTCACGCTGGGCCGCTCTCCTTACAGGGCACACTCCTTGCACGTGGGGTTCCCCTACGCGGGGGACACCCCTGCGTGGCAGGGCACTCCTTGCACACATCAGCACCGCGCGCGTGGGCCAGCTCCACACGGGTCAAGGAGGCCTGGGGTTTGAACCGCGGACCTCCCATGTGGTAGATGGACGCCCTAACCACTGGGCCAAGTCCGCTTCCCTAAACTTTATTTCAACTTCAAAAAATAAAATAACAGACAAAAAGCCACTTTTACAAATAATGAAAGCATTACTTTAAAAAATTCTGTCCAGAGAAGCCAATGTGGCTCAAATGGTTGAGCACCTGCTTCCCACATGGGAGGTCCTGGGTTTGTTCCTGTTGCCTCCTAAAAATAAAAAAAAAACAAAAACAAACAACAAGGAAACAAATGAAAAAACCAACTCAGGATTGCCGATATGGTTCAGTGGTTGTGTGCTGGCTTCCCACATCTGTCCAGGCACATTTATCTTATTTAATCCTAAAAACAAATTCAATTGTTTCTCCAGTATTCAGAAAGATATATAAATGAGCACAGATAGATTAAATAACATGACCAAGGACTCTTTGTTAATGAAGAAAATGAAGGGAAAAAAAATGCTTAATCATATTCATATCTCATAAACTAAATCCCATATTCTCTTTTTTTAGCATTGATAGGGTACCTTCTTTGCCTTTGCTACAAAAATATCACAGTATTACTGTTAACTATAGTCTACAAGTTATATTAGTTGTAGTTATTCCATGTATCACTATCTTCTTAACATCTTATAATAGAGAAACATTCATGTATTTACATTATTAACCACAATTTTTATTTTTTTGAGCAGTGACTTTCAAGGGGACCTGATCACAGGCATTTTCACCAGTTTTCACTGCGAATGTTCAGAAAGATGATTTCAAATAAGTAATGAGTGGGGGAGGCTTGACAATATTGGTACAGATAGATGGGGGATGGGAGAAGAAAGGAGGCATTAGACTGGTCTTAATAGATCTTTGGGGAAGGAAGTTTATTGGAAATGATAGTAGAATGGAGGTAGAGCCTGCAGAATTACCTGTCTAACAGCAGAAGCTCACTGGGCTGGCAAGAAGCAGAAAATCTCCAGGTACCCAGGGTGACCCCACACAGCCCTCCCTATTTTAATTATGTCATGCTAACTGCTCAGGATTTGGAGAATATTTTGAACTTTCTTAGAGTGTTTATCCTTAAGGCAGTCTCATTAAAAAATCCTACCAAATTGTCTTTACTTCCATTTGGAGTGAAAAACAGCTTTGAAAATTTTGCTGTTAAGAGGATAGTAAATGATAAAAGATAGAAAAATCTTTACAGCCTAACAAAAACCTGGTCCTCTTTTCAACTCATGGAAATGTACCCCAAGACAAGAAAACACATGTGTCTATACCAGCACTGCTAGACAGGACACAGCACTGTGAGGGAGAGGGTGTGTGGCTAGCCTTTCTTTGTGCTAGACATGGCCTCTTCATGCATTAGAATTCTCCAGAATGGAAGACAGCAGCCTTGGAAGGAGTAGGTGGGAGGGCAGGGGACAGCTGGAGAAGGCACTGGTAGGGGTTATTTCTTGACCACTTCTAGCACAGATAGTGTTGTACTCATTAAAACCTTCAGTAAAGCTCCAAATAGCTTGACCAGAGTTGAAAGCTTCTCTAGGCAGATAGAACTACTTGCGTTTCTGAGTCTTACAGAATCTTGGGATGCCTTCAACCACCAGAAAAAGCTGTTTTAAGACTCCAGCTCAACGTTGCAACACAGCAGCGCCTCAACCATCTTGACTCCTCCTCTCTCCGACTTGGTTCTAGACTGCATTTCAAGAGGTGAAAGATCAGCATTTCATTATTTGTTAAAGCACTCAGCAACCCAGAAATAAACATGGACGCTGATGTTAATTCGAGAACGAAGGGATATCTTTCAAGTCTAATAAATGTGATAAAAAATAAACAACATCCTTTCATAAATTTAATGGAGCACAGCTCTGTGTTTATTTTGTGTCATGTACTTGAGATTACCCCCTTGGAAGAAGTAAACCCTTGATTGATGCAGGGAGTCTATTTTGTAATCTGCAGTGGTTGAAAAACCTTTTTCTGCTGCCTGCCATGCCCTTCTTTGCTTCTCTAAGGAAGTTATCGATGGTGTACTTTATAATGAGAATGCAGCAATTGCTAGTGAGAACTATAGCAGATTCCCTAATTGTGGCTACTCTTCCATTTGGTAGTTACAAAAGAATTCCGTGTCCCTTTTCTTCTACTTCCTGGCTGAATAATGACAGTAAGAATAATAACAATGAAAACAGCTAACACTACTGAAGTATTGAACAAAGTACTTTCTATAAAGTTTTCAGCCTGGAAGCAGATTGGCTCAGGTGACTGGGCTCTCACCTACCACATGGGAAGTTGTTGGTTCAGATCCCAGTGCCTCTTAAAGACGACAGTGAGCTGGCACAACAGGCAGGCACGGCGAGCTGACACAAGAGACAGAGGAAGAAAAAACATAGAGACACAACAAAGCAGGCAGAAGAGGTTCCCAGCGCCTCCTAAAGAAGACAGCGAGCTGATGCCACAGGCAGGCACGGCAAGCGGGTGCAACAAGATGATGCAACAAGAGACGCAGGGAGGAAAAACATAATGAGAGATACAATAAAGCAGGGAGTGGAGCAATTAGGTGCCTCCCTCTCATTTCAGAGGTCCCGGGTTCAGCTTCCAGTGCCTTATAAAGAAAGAAGGAAGACAAACAGACACAGCATGAGCAAACAACAACAAGGGAGTGGGGAGAAATAAATAAATTAAATACATCTTTAAAAAAAAGTCTTTAGTCAATGATCCTATGAGGTAGTGCCCTTTCCATTTTAATGGCTCAAAGGTTAGGCATCTTGCCCAAGGTCATACAGCAAGTAAATGGTGGAAGGTAGACTTTAAGACAAGGCTTGTCTGATTGCCATTCTCACTTGAATGAGCATGTCATTTCTCAACAGGGCTGAGGTCTTGAACGAAGGCATTCACCTCATTTATTCATTTACTGAGCTCTAATATGAACAGAGTATTGTCTAGGTGCCAGACATTACTCTAGGGCACAAGAGATACTGGACCAAAGCAGAAAAAATTCTGTCCCTCGTGGAGCTTACATTCTAGTGAGGTTGAGTGAGATGAGATGTAAAATCAATAAAACAAATTATCAAATATATACAGCTAAATGGTAACATACAATATGGACAAAATATATCAGGAAATGAATATAGAGAATATGAGAGCAGAGTTCACAATTTTAAATAGGTCACAATTTTAAGTGGTCAGGGAAAACTCATAAAGATGAGATTCCAAGAAAGATTTGAAGATGAGGCAGTGAGCCAAGTGGCTAACTGGGAGAAGATATTGGGCAGAGGGAAAAGCAGGTGCAAAGGCCCTGGGGTGGGGCTGTGCTTGATGTGATTGAGGAACAGCATGGAGGCCAGCATGGCTGCAGAAGGACTGAGCTAGTGGAGAATGATAGATGAGATCAGAGAGGTACCTGGGGGCTGGGTGGTGTGGGTCCTTGTAGACCACATAAGGACCCATGTTTTCCTTCAGAATGAGATGGGAAGGTCCAAAACATTGGAAGATTTTGTGCAGAGAAGTGACATGATCTGACTTAGGTTTTAAGATGACCCGCTGGCTGCTGTGTTGAGATAGACTCAAGAGGGACAAAGGTAGAAGCAGAGACACTAGTTAGGAGACCACTGCAGTAAACCAGGTAAGAGATGGTGGTGGCTTAGACCAGGTCAGCAGTGATGGAGATGTTGAGGAATGGATAGGTTCGGAAAATAAATGGAAGCAGCCAAGTTTGCTGATGGATTGTGGGATGGAAGACAAAGATAAGCTTTAAGGTGCCTCTGAGGTTTCCTTTTGGGATAAATCCCATGACGGGAGTTATGAGGCAGTGACTTGAAGTCAGACTCAGTGGGCATTTTATAGTAGAAGAAATCATAGAAAGAGGCTTATGGAGGGAAAAGGCAAAAGGTCATGCTCACATTTCTACTCATAATAGGACTGAAAAAGGGGCTTTTGGAAAACCCAGGTTTCTGCAAGCAACTTCTAGCCCAGGCAGTCAGCTCATTGACAAACAGGAGCCCCAAAAGGCTTCCAAGGGTGCACTTGGGAAATGCAAATTGATAGGAGGTTATCTTGGGTGCTAGAAAATTCCACAAAGATAATGTCTTTTTCTTCTGGAGAAAACTTAAGTCCCTCAGGAATAACAACAGTCACAAGCCACCATTGCACAGGAACCCAGGATTGAGAGTGAATGGGGACGGGCCAGTTGGTGGGTTATGCGGGCGAGGGTGAATCCTGAGATATGCAAAGTCCGACTTCTAATGGAGATACGCTTATCAGAACGGAATCTTCCAAGTTCCGAAAGGAAGTAGGGGATGAGGGATGAGGGGCGGTTTAGGGGTTGTTGGAGTGGGGCAGAAGGCACAGAACCTTTGCCTTTTCTAGGATACCGAATTCAGGGGACATTACTGACACCAAAAATGAATATGCTGAGAGCCAAGGCCTGGGTTGTGGGGAAGGAGGAGGACCACTTCGAAGGGCCGAGGTACTTTGAGGACCGGGACACTCAGTCACGTTGGGTATTTATTCCAGCAAATGATCTTCTTTTATTCCTTTATTCCTCCCCTTCCAAAGTGCTCCAGGCTGCAATATTGGTTTCAAAATTAAATTCATTTCTTTCAGGGTATTGGGAGAATTCTTGACACTTAGTTGGGATCATTGGCAAAACTCTGGATGTCCCAAGGTTGGAAAACTCTGGGAAAACCAGTAGTCCATAACAAAAGCTTACATTTACGGAATTCTTACTAGAGGTCAGACCCTGGGCCAGGCAACTAAAATACATTTTCTCATTTAATCTTCATACAATCCTAGGAAACAATTACAGTGGTAGTGTTATCTGTACTTTTGCAAATAAAGAAATGAAGCCTTGGTAGTTCACCCAATCTCTCTACCACTATGGAGACCAGAAAGTGGAGACACAGAAAAAAGGGAGACTGAAGAGATTTCTTTGGAAGGAGAAATTTCTTTGTCCTGCATTCTCAGGATAGAATGAATAAAGGCTGAAAGCAGGTTAAGTTTGGTTTCAAACAAAGGAGTCAGTGCTATTCTCAACATTCAACTCAAAAACAAACACCTACTTTCTTCGTTCTCGAAGTAACTTGATTTTCATATTATATTTTAAGGGATATCCTCTATTTACCTAATGCTTTCCTGTTCAGTCTTTTCAAACTATGAATCTTGTATATTTTATATACACAAAGGTGACTTTTCCTTCCTTTAATAACCAACGCTTATCAGCACAAGCAACTGATACTGAGCTCATAAATATGTCACTGGGAGTTCAGCCTCAGCCCTTCTCTTTCATAAGAGTAATTCTTGTCTGACATTTTTTCTCCCTCTCTTTTCCTCTCCCCATGGAGACTGCACTTGTGCCCCAGAAGTACCCTTGGACTATGTTTTGGTTTCACTCCCTGCTGGAGAATATAAATGAGTGAGTAACCGGTGCTTATAGACCAAAATCATTGCAGGGGGAGCCTGCAGACAATATAAAACAAGTTCCACGGAGCCAGCGCCTTCCGATTCCAATCAAATATTTCCTGTAAGTCTGTGCCAATTGTGCATCTTGTAAGAACATTTGAAAGCAGAAGTTTGAACTCACAGGGACCCCATTGCCTCAAAAACCTGCTTCCTGTTTGACAAGACTTTACTAGTAGGAGCAAAGTAGCACATTCGGCAACAAAAGCCATTGTTAGCTAGTGGAGATGTGCAAAGGTGGTGGTTTCCTCCTCAAGGGCCCATCATCAGTGCCTCTTTGACATGCAGATTTCTCTCTTCCAAACAGTATCTCTGAATATTAGAACCCTATCCAAAGGGCCCTAATGACATTTCCAGGGTTACCGGAAATATTTGCTTACCTCCCTTATCAGTAGATCCCACCGTGTGTTAGCTTGTAAAGCTCAACAAACTCTTCAAGACAACTCGGTAGATGTTATTTCCATTGTACAGAGGAGGAAACTGAGGCCCAGGAGACTTACGCGATTAAGGTTTGTACACAGCACAAGAGACTGTTCAAGGGTCCCCTCCGCCTCTTGACTCACGACTCTGCCCAAGTTACGTGAACTCGTCTTAGTGTCCCCACTCCTAAAAGGCAGTAAATGCCAGATGGCAGGTATGAAATGCTTTTAAGATGGTCATCAGAATGGCACTTTAGAAATACGAAGCAGTATTATTTTTTATTTTTTTTTAACACAGTAATTTTGTTTTATTTTTAGGAGCCACTGGGGATTGAACCTGGGTCCTTGCACGGGGGTGGCAGGCGTTCAAACCACTGAGCTACATCTGTTCCCCAAAGTAGTATTGTTTTTAGAGAGCCATTATCATTACTAAATGATAGTCCTGCAATTCAAAGTACCCCGCGATCTGGCCCTGGTCCACCTGCCTCCCGTTCAGCCACGGCTCCCTCCCCGCTCCCCTATAGGCACACACATGCCTTTCTTTGAACTTTCCCCTCTGGATCTGTGGTCCTTTCTGCTCGGGACCTTCAGCCCTCCTACTATTTCCACAAGGCCTTCCAGCCCCACTTGGGAAGCAGGCTGGTGTCCTTCCGTACTGGCTTGAGAGATGGACAGCCCTGCATTTGCAGGCTAGTGTCCTCTCAGTTACTGGGCCCCTCTGAGCCTTGGGGAGCTCGTCTCTAAGATGGGGGTGAACAACGCCTACTAGATCACAGGGACCAAAGGAGAGAACACTGTAAAAAGCACAGCCCAGGGCAGGCACCTAATAACTCCCGGCCCTCAGATAAAATTCATCTCGCCCTCCCCCGTGCTGCCGGCGTCCTTTGCTTGTACCTCTGTTATCACCTTCACCAGATTCTAGCTTGTGTTCTATCCCCCGTGCCTGGCCCTGCTGCCCACATGGAGCTGTGAGCTCTTGGAGAGCCAGGAAAGAGCCTGATTCATTCCCCGTCTGCCATTGTCCGGGCCTGGCGGCACGAGCTCAGTGTTGCTGATAGAACTTCAGGAAGGTTCTCAACTAGTGCTCCTGGAAGTGATTGCCTTGTGGGATGGGCTGGTGATTAATACCAATTCGTAGAGCTTGGGCAGCGGAGCCATGGAATGACAAAACGAGTCACGTGCAAGGCCAGGCATTCCAGAACTCATTCCATAACTATGCCTCCAAACGCTCTTCTCTTACCTCATCGGCTCTGCTCAGATGTAATCAAGTGAACTTTCTGCGTGACCAGGTGAGTCTCACTTGATCACATGAGATTCAAGCGTTCATTGGGCAAACATGTAATATTGCTACCAGTGGATTAGGTACTACATTCTAGACAGTGTGCTCGGCCCTGTCCACATGCGATCTTATTTCATCTCATAAAATCCTGAGAGGTGGTATTGGTCTTTTCCTTTTCACAGCAAAATGATGCTTAAACAATACTTGCAGGAGCCTGCATGAGGTTCTAGAGGTATCCATAAACCGATACCGAGCCCCTACTTGTTAAGATCACGATGTAGTAGCATAGATAAGCCACCAAGCCATTAAGGGCAACATGAGGTACATGTGTGCAAATTATAAAGTTGGGGACACAGAAGGGGAAATTATTAATATTATTGAGAATGAGAAATTATCAGGAAAAGAGGTAATATTTGAACAGAATCCTGTTCAAGGATGCACCTTCAGAGGGCAGATAAAGAAAATTCTAGATCCAGGGTCCAGGGCGTTGAACGTATGGAGGAAGGAGCAGGACCCATTTCAGTTGTCGTGAAAAGAGGAGATGAAACATAGGCTGGGGCAGGACCCTATGCCATAACCAAAGAGTTAGGCAATGGGGACCCATTGAGGGTTGTACACAGGGGAATTGTTTTGGTATTTGGCCACTATGGCGGCCACGGCTTTGAAGAGACAAATTAGGAGACGTTAATGTCACCCTGAGCATATTAGATATAAAGGCATCTCATGATAAAAGTTACTCCAATGAAACAGCATTATCATTTATCACCGGACATTAGCAAAATTAAGCTCCATCCACATCAATGTTTATTTCTTCTTTGAATAAAATTGAGAGTGGAGCAGGTAAAGCTCAGTGATCAAATGCCTGCCTTCCATGTATGAGGTTCCAATCCTTGGTACCTCAAAAAAAATGTTTTTTGAGAGGTAATTATCAATCTAAAACACTTCCTTTCAGGGGCAAAGGACCCCAGAGAAGTTTTCTTCGTGAAATGTTTTGACCTGTGATGTAGTAATCACTGATCTTTGCAATGATTGTATTTCTTCCATTAGTGAAAATCGAGTCCTATAAGATGTAAAGGTCCAGGCAGGGTCTCTCAGGACCCTTTCGCCGACTCCTTTCTTCTCAGCAGCTGCACATTCGCCACCACACTACAGGCATAGCGTGTCAGAGCAGTCAACCGCCCGGCCCAGCCCCATTCCCCCGTTCCTGAGGAACAAATGAAATATTCAGACAAAGCCTATGGATAAAGCTTATGTGAGTGTGTGTATATATATATATATTTTTTTTTTTTCTTTAATGGAAGAAGGGAAGAATCTGGACAGTGAGAAGAAAAGATCATCCACGCCCTTTAATTGAGCTTCAAGTATCAAAAGATCTCCCTGTGCAAATCCTGGGTGCCCCCGCTCTGCAGCTCCTGCTTTTCCCTGGGGCTGCCTCACAGGGTGAAACCCTGTGTGGGAAATGTCCTTGAACAGCTTTTTTTTTTCCCCCTCTTTTTTCAATTTTTTTAAACAAACACCTGACGAGTTTCACGTGAACTGTCCTTAGTGAAGTGAGCTCACCAACAGATGTGCTGCTGGGACTCACCCCGCACAAAGCACCTCCCCAGCCCGCGGCAGGGCTGCTCCTGCGGGGCTCTCCACGCCAGCCTGGTCGCTTCCCTGCAGGCTTTGAGCCACTGCCTTCTCCTTGGTCTGTGTCCTCTGCAGCAACCCTGGGAGGGAAGCTGTCCTCTGTATCCGGGCAGGCGGCTCTCTGATCCTTCCAAGGTCACGCTGGTAGGTTGTCTCCTCCTCTGTGCTCTCCACCTCCGCCCCCACCTCCTGTGTGGCCCGCATAGACCTGGCTTAGACGTGATAATGTCTTCCCCTGGTGAGGAAAGCCTTCGAGGTGACTGACCTCAGGGCTAGACGTTGGACCAGGTGTGGTTCCTGTGGAAGAGGTGAGTAATGGTGGCGATTAGCTTGCCTGCTTCTTTTTATTTTGTGGAGCCGAGCTTACTCCTTGAGTGGAAAAAGGTACCAGGGTAGAGGGCCACAAGCTGCATTTTTTAAAAACTTTTTCTTTATTTTTTTATTTTTTGGAGGTAAATACTTGATCTTGCATGTGGTACTTCATCTAATTTCTTGAAAGCCATAATTGCTGCAGAGCAACACCTTATTGAGTGCTTGTTTAATTTTGGCTTTTTGAAAGGCATTAAAATTATAAGCCAATGAGCAGTAAATGTATTTTTTAGGTTTAAAAAAAATCATGACAATACTTTGGTTGTATTGAAATGTGTTAGGTGGAAGGTGACTTAACACACACACAAAATATGGCACAAGAAGGCTGGGAAGGGAAGCAGATTTGGCTCAACTGATAGAGCGTCCATCTACCACATGGGAGGTCCAGGGTTCAAACTCAGGGCCTCCTTGACCCGTGTGGAGCTGGCCCAAGTGCAGTGCTGATGCGCGCAAGGAGTGCCCTGCCACGCAGGGGTGTCACCCACATAGGGGAACCCCACGTGCAAGGATTGTATCCTACAAGGATAGCTGCCCCATGCGAAAAATAGCTGCCCAGGAGCAGATGCCACACACATAGTGAGCTGACGCAGCAAGATGATGCAACAAAAAGAGACACAAATTCCTGGTGCCACTGTCAAGAATGCAAGCAGACACAGAACATACAGCAAATGGGCACAGAGAGCAGACAACAGCAGGGGGTGGGGGTGGAAGGGGAGAGAAATAAATAAAAAATAAATCTTAAAAAAAAAAGAAGGCTGGAAAAATGAGACGTAGAACTAAAGCAGAAAAAGAAAACGTTTTTGCCCAAAGATATTAGATTTGGGGAAAATATCTTTACACTCAACATTTCAATGACGTAAGCCCGAGGAAAGGGTACTTTCTGATGGTATTACTAAAATTTCATCTAAAATGTTGTAGATCATTTTATTTTATTTTAAAAATCATCCCCATCTGCTAATTATTCTGGTGCTGCTTCCAGTTAACTCATGGTTCTGTGAAATTTCAAGCAGAAATCTGGTTCTGATAACTGAGCTCCTGTCCCCAATTCTGGATGATTCCAGCGGTTCCCCCACTCCCCACCCCTTTTTTTTCTGTTAGTTTGTTGCTCTGTTGGAATCTTAGACTTCACTGACTTCAAGGTGCCCATTTGCAGGGTGGGAGCAGATAAAACAACCCAGCAAGAGAGTGATGCTTTCGTGGCTGATGCGTGGGTCCACAGCAAGAGCTCAGTAGGTTCTCCCTCTGGTGCTGTCACCCAACGAACTCGCTTAGTTAATAGTGGTGTGGGGGTGTGTGCTTCATCAAGGGAGGTGGGAAGGAGGAGCTTTTCATGTTTGGCGGGGGGAGTGGCAGCAGGGAGCAATGGGAGGTGAGGTGTGTTACTCTCACTCAATATCCTCATGTCCAGCACTTGCCAGCAGCATTTGAAAAATTGCCACCTGGATCGAGGGATTCCCTGCACCTGGAGAGCAGAAAGCCCATTCTGAGTCAAAAGCTGCAGAATGCACACATCGAAGATAAAGGAACCCTCAAGGTCACACATGTCCTATAGGGCAATTACCCATCTCCTGGTTTTGAACAGTTAGCTGATCTATCCCTCCTGGGAAAGGGTGGTGGCCTTGAATCATGTTCCCCTACAAAGACATGTTCAAGTCCTAAACTTCTGGTCCTGTGGATGTGAACCCTTTTGTAAGTAGGACCTTTGACAATCCTATTACCTAATAGAGAGTCCAAACTGAATCAAGGTGGGCCTTAACCCAACATGCCTGGAGTCCTTATAAGGACAGAAAATTTGGACACATTGGGTGGGAAAGAGTAGGAGACAGAAGGAGACAGGATGCCATGAAACTGGGGTAGAGATGGAGTTATGGATCGCTGGCAAGCCACCCCCCAAGTGCTATTAGACATCGGAGGGAGAATGGGCCTGACAACACCTTGATTTTGGACTTCTATCCTCCAAAACTGTGAGACAATGAATCCCTGTTGTTTAAGTCAATGAGTCTCTGATATTTGTTATAGCACTCCTGGCAAACTAAGACAGGTGGTCATTGTTGCAGGGGAAGATACAGCTTGTAATTCCCAACTTTAAGTAATTTTTATAATGCAGAACTTCCTTATAAGCTGAAGTTTCTTATTTCCCTATTTTTAGTAAGAGCTCTTGGTATATCTTTTTTTTTTTTTTAAGATTTATTTATTTATTTCTCTCCCCTTCTCCCCCGCCTGTTCTCTGTGTCTATTTGCTGCGTGTTCTTCTGTGTCCATTTCTATCCTTATCAGCGGCATGGGAACCTGTGTTTCTTTTTATTGCGTCATCTTGTTGTGTCAGCTCTCCGTGTGGGCGGCACCATTCCTGGGCAGGCTGCACTTTCTTTTGTGCTGGGGGCTATCCTTATGGGGTGCACTCCTTGCACATGCGGCTCCCCTATGCGGGGGACACCCCTGCGTGGGACGGCACTCCTTGCGTGCATCAGCACTGCGCATGGGCCAGCTCCACACGGGTCAAGGAGGCCCGGGGTTTGAACCGCGGACCTCCCATGTGGTAGGCGGACGCCCTATCCATTGGGCCAAGTCTGCTTCCCCTCTTGGTATGTCAAAAAAGTATTTATAGGGAAGTGGATGTGGCTCAACTGATAGAGCATCAGCCTACCATATGAGAGGTCCAGGGTTCAAACCCAGGGCCTCCTGGCCCATTTGGTGAGCTGGCCCATGCACTGCGCTGCCACGCACAAGGAGTGCCCTACCATTCACGGTTGTCTCCTGCTTAGGGGAGCCCTTGAACAAGGAGTGTGCCCTGCATTGAGCCGTCCTGCACAAAAAAAGTGCAGCCCGCCCAGGAGTGGCACTGCACACATGAAGAGCTGACACAGCAAGATGATGCACCAAAAGAGACACAGATTCCAGTGCTGCCAAGAATGCAAGCAGACACAGAAGAACACACAGCAAATGGACACAGAGAGCAGAAAATGGGGGTGGGGGGGAAGGGGAGAGAAATAAATAATAAAATAAATCTTTTTTTTTTAAAGGTATTTATAGGGGAGCAGGTATAGCTCAGTGGTTGAGCACCTGCTTTCCATGTATGAGGCCCTTGGGTTCAATTCCTGATACTGTCTATTAAAAAAAAAAAGGCACTTATAGGGTATTAAGATAAAAACTTCATGGGTGAAGAAACCCAGAAGATAATGAGGATAAATGAATAAACTAGAGCTAGAGAATAGGGAACCCAAATTCTTCAAGCAGTTACTACCAGCACTTATTATATGTCAAACACTTTAAGTGATCTTATTTAAAGCCTTATAACAACCCTGAAATATAGGTTTTATCATCTCCATTTTCAGAGGCCAAGACTCAGAGAGTTTAAGTAATTGTACAAAGTGGTAAGCTGCAGAGCAGGATTTGAATTCAGGTCTGCACACCTCTAACTCTTGTGCCATTGCTTTATGTCACCTGCAAACCATTGGCTTGGTGAGACATACATGGGGACACAGGCCTATCTCTGACCCTCAGTGTCCTCAAATGGGTTGAGCTAAATAGTCCTTAAACTGTTTTCAAGACAAAAAGTATTGTCTGTGTAGAACTTCAATAAATGTTGACTGAACCACATTTTTAAATTCCAAAATTTTACGGCATACAATAGTTGAGATGGGCATGAGTAAAGTAAGAAAATAATATAATATTGTGACCTCACCATCTTAGCCATAAATGAGTTGCGAATTCGATATACTATTTGGTTGTTTTTTTAAAAATGGGTTTCCTTAAAAACTTTTCACATATTTTTCTATAAACAAATATGGTTGGCTCCTTTGTTACACTTTTGAAGACATATCTGGGGTTGACATTATAAATCCAATTGAGTTCGCCTCAAGTGTATGTTTTCTGTGGTTTCTATTCCTACCAAGGATTACAAGGTTCCCTAGGCTAGTGTTTGCCTGATGTTCAGCATTATATGTGTGCAGGCACCTGCTTTATAAATCTGTTGGGAAATTTCCCCATCTGTGTGGGCAGTTCTATGCTATGGTTTACTTTTTATGAACTGCTGCCACACTTGTTTTATCTAGAGTTATCTGGAACATTTGGGCTTCCTTAATTTATGTGAATGATAGAAGAAAACTAATACACCTAAACAATGAACAATAAACAAAATAGCAGTTGTGATAGTTGAGCCCAGTAGTCAGGAGACCAGATTCCTGCAAAGTTTCCTGCCTGTCTTGAACGCCACGCGAGCTGCTCCGTGCCCTGGAGGTGGGTCCAGAGCGCTGCATCTGGAGATTGGGCAACCTGCTTCGACAGAGGAATCCCAAGGCGGCACATGGCTTCGTGTGAAGTTGTGGCCCGCTCTTGCTTCAGGGATCAGTGGCCCCGCCTTTCCTGGGTTTTAAAGGAGATCGCAGACTTAACTGGACTTCGTTAAGCTCAAGGGTGTCAGAGGAACTGGGCATGAAATCCTGAGGTTTCTCGTCTTGCATCAGGAGTTAGCCCAGAAGGGTGAGCCTATGTAGCTCCACCTACTTGGTTCTCTGTGGAAGACTACTAGGTAAACAAATACGGTTATTCCATGAAAATCAGCACCTGGTCCAGAGGGTCAGTGGACAGGAGACAATGCCCCTCTTTCCTCACCCCGTCTGCTTGGTGTTCTTCTGAGACATCTTTCCTTCCCTTTGTCCCAATGTTCCCTTTAATCTTTCCTGTATGAGAATATTTGTGAGAAGGGGGGGCTGGACACCCAGTACCTCACTAGGGACAGCTGCCTTACCAACATGCTGGCCCAGGGTTGGAAATGAGTGAGTTTCCAAAGAGCCCGTGTTAGAATACACTTGGAGCACATGGACTTCCTTGGTGCTCATTGATCAAGTATCTGTAAAAGCCTTATTAATAAACAAAATGATTCTTCTTTGGTAGGTGTCGACCAGTGGTCCTCAATACCTGTTAGAAACTTCTGGAAAGCTCAATATCCCAGAGAGGGTCTGGACATCTTTTTTTTAAAAAATAGCTTCCTTGGTGAACTGGAGAGAAAAAGACAATTTGACAGAATATTTCTTTCTGAAACCAATCTCCAGTGCCTTGTCTTTAATTCATTTTACTGAGCTGACCCAAACAAAAACATGTATCAACTCATCTGCTCTTCCATGTGCCATTTTCTGAGCAAGGAAGATGAAGGTGTCATGGAGTAGAACTTGGCATCCGGCATGCCTGATAACACATAGACCAATGGGAGATGCTGTCACAAATCAGGAGCAGCCCTTTCCTGGGCACTGGGGACTCTTCCTGCATTTCTAACCCATTACTTCTCCCAGTCCACACTATGCTTCCAGGCACTTCACTGGTAAAGAAGGTCAAGATCAGGGAAATAGTCCCCTTCTCTTGCACAAAGCCTCTTTGTGACTGAAGTTCCATTGCCTAAATGCCATTCGGAACTTGGCAACAAAGAAAGAACCCTTCAATTGTTCCAAAGAAGAAGAGGGGACTTCTGGTGATGACGATGACAGCCTCCTAGTTGAGAAGGAACCTCCAAGGATCAATGACTGGAAACCTGGAAACAGGGAAAGCTGGTGACTTACTTGTTCTTCTTGATGACTGCATTTTAAATGTTTGGCTTGTGTTTATGTGGATAAGACATTAAAAAAAAAAAAAGGAGAGGAGGGGAAAGTCGAGTCTTGAGGGAACAAGAGTTTCTAGCAATTACTTTTTTGTGGTTGATGTTACATGGGTTATTTCTTTTATGGCTGGTCCATAAAAGAAGACACGGGAATTTAAGTCCTTACACCTTTGGTTTTCTGAGCAGCCTAGTTTGAGAGGAGCATTAGCTGTGTGGAATGGCAGAGCCCAAATAGAAAGTATGGAGAAACTCTCTTTCAGATGGAGTTGGAGGTGGGACTCTAGAGTGTTTTTGTTTCACTTCAAAATATGCTTGTTGTCATCCCTTAAGTAACTGCAGTTTGACAGATGTTTTGGTGGAAATGTAAAAGAGAACTCAAGAGACAAACTCTTTCGTACCATTGCTGCTAGCAGTCACATTTCTTTGAAAGTGTAGGACATTAAAGAAAATCTTACTTTCTGTCACTGAGAAGACAGTTTCCCATCCTATCCTCCAGGACTGCCCGAACTGAATTATTGACAAGGTTATATCTCCTCCAAGCCATCACAGAGATATTGTAAAACCAAAACCTAAAACCAAACAAACAAGCAAACAAAGTAGCCCCAGAGTAGACTTAAAAAGCAAGCACGAATGGGTGGCAAAGCCACTACAGTCATGTGACATTCTAGCTTCTGAAGTATGTGTTGGTGATTTTTGAATATTTAGGTAGGAAGGAAGGGTTTGGTCAGGCTGGAGAGGAGAATACAGGAAGGGGGAGGAGGAGCTGCTCCTGCCCTTGGGCACAGGGGAGGGGGCGTGGCTAGTGCCTCCCTGGCAGGGAACAGGATAGAGGTGGGGGGAGTAGAGGCAAGATCCAGGTACAGGTGCAGGATTTATAGTCCTGAAACACCTGCCTAGCACGTCTAGGTGGGATGCTTGCCTTGTTAACTGTCAGGCAGAATTGGAAGGTGTACTCAGACATGTGTGAGGCCACGGCCCCTTCAAGCTGCCCATGTAACCTGGCCCTTTCTCATTTTCCAAGTTCGAGAATGAAAATTTTATAATGGAGTGGCAGTGATGATAGCACAACACGGTGAATGTAATTAATGCCACTGAATTGGATTCTTGGAAGTGGCTAAAATGGGAAATTCTATATTTGTAGATATGTTACCGCAATTATTTTTTAAAAGGATGAATATTTTAAAAGATGAGTTAACATATTTGGGGGACAAAGTTGAACTTCTTTTTAATCTTTTAAACTTGGAAACTTTAGGAAATTCGTTATCGTGATCATGAAAGCATGGCTCAAAAATCCATGCATCATCCAAATAAAATTGTCTCTTGATCCTTACTTTACAGTTGGAAACTGTAGATTTAGGTGGTTGGGAAATATTAAATAAGGAAATCTGTGAGGGTCTTTGAGTGTTTAAGGGGGAAATACAGAACAAAAAAGAATTACTATGGTGCTTAGCAATCAGCATCATAGTTTCCAAAACCTTCATGTCATATAAAAA
Organism: Dasypus novemcinctus; assembly: GCF_030445035.2. NCBI lineage: Eukaryota > Metazoa > Chordata > Mammalia > Cingulata > Dasypodidae > Dasypus > Dasypus novemcinctus. The sequence goes on from NC_080688.1 coordinate 37,612,343, forward strand.
ATTTAAAAAAAAAAAGATTTCCCGGATCAAGAATATGTTCCCAGAGTTACGGAGTAATTTAGGAAAATTATTGTGTCCCCATAAAACAAGTCCATTCAAAAGAAAAAATAAAAGTACCCTTTAGAAATGGCAAAGGAAGGAAGCTGTGACTAGTGTCAAAGCACGAACGGTTGCGATTAGCTCCAAATGGAGCAGCCTAGTGCGCTACCTATCCAAATAGTTTCCATTTCCACCAGTTTCCTCAATAATTGGACCTTTTAATTCATTTCAGGAAAGAAAACTGAAAGTAGACTTTGCAGCTAAAGTTTTTAAAACTCATGGTCCCAATATTCAGCACAAAGCTGGTGAAAATAAGTAATAGGTTCATCCTTTGTCCTAACAGCCTGTTTCAAACTTGAGCAAGAAGGCTCTCACCACCTTTTCACTCCTCGCTCTGCCACTCACTTTAGGTCCTTCTGGCTTCCTGAACCACCTGAAGTGGGAGCACCACCTCCCAGCGTGTGCTTCTACTTTAGGGAAAACAGAGGAAGACGGGGACACACAATTCCCTTTAGACCAGGGGGTCTTAAGCTTTTCTGTTCCACGGACCCCTTTGCCAGTTGGGTGAAAACCACGGATCCTTTCTCAGAAGGGAGTGAGAGATAGTTTTATGAAACTCAACATCGGCATGTCTTTAAATTTTAGGATTATTAAAAATTACATTTTATAACTTTCCCACAATTTCAATACCTGATGACCTAACATGGTTAAACATCTATTCAAACAGTCATTTTCACCAAACATTTAGAAATTTGAGTGTCATAAAACTAGCTCTGCCATCCTTACCAACCTTTTGCAGTCAGTTATCCACCACACTCAGAACACACTACATCAAAATAAAAATCATACGAAGTCCACACTATGCTGTATATTATTTAATAAATATCAGGAAGCTGATGTGGCTCAAGCAATTGGGCTCCTGTCTACTATATAGGAGGTTCAGAGTTCAATGCCCAGGACCTCCTGGTGAAGGCAAGTGGGCCCGTGTGGAGAGCTGGCCCATGTGGTGAGCTGGCCCACGCGGAGTGCTGGTGCAGCAAGATGATGCAACAAAATAGAGACCCAGAGAAGAGAGAATAAGAGATGCAGCAGATCAGGGAGCTGAGATGGTGCAAGAGAATGATCACCTCTCTCCCACTCCGGAAGGTCCCATGATCGGTTCCCAGAGCCACCTAATGAGAATAAAAGCAGACACAGAAGAACACACAGCAAATGGACACAGAGAGCAGGCAATGAAGGGGGGGAAATAAGTAAATAAATCTTTAAAAATAAATAAATAAATAAATCACCAACCTGTCCCCACAAGAAATTTTTTTTTTTAATTTTCAGTTCAAGCTCATGGACCCCCTGAAATCTTTCCACAGACCCCTGGTTAAGAACCCTTGTCTTAGTTGGATACACTTTGCCTTGGAGATTTTTCCATTCCAGTTAGCATTATCTCCTGAGGATTTTCTAGTGGAGTTTTAGGAATGCTCAATTTTAATTCTTGTTTTCTAATAAATAAAAATAGAAACTCCTTATTTATTTCAAATGATGAAATCAATTTCTTCTGGATTTTTTCCTTTTCTTTTCTTTTTTTTTAGTGTGGCACATTCATTGCATTTGATGAATAAATTTTGGAGGACTGCTACACAGCCCGGATTATAGTTTACATTGCAGTTTACACCATCTCCTAGTCTATTCAGTGGGTTATGGCTGATATATAATGTCCTGCATCTGTCCCTGCAATATCATTCAGGAAAACTCCAAGTCCCAAAAATGCCCCCATATTACACCTCTTTTTCCCTCTTCCTGTCTTCAGGAACTCCAGTGGCCACTGTCTCCACATCAATGATTTAATTTCTTGAATTGCTAGAGTCACAATAATTCTATGGTAGAATACCAGAAGGTCCACTCTAGTCCATATTTTATTCCTCAGTCCTGAGGACTCTGGGATGGTGATGCCCACTCCACCACTTAATTGAGAGGGGGCTTCGATCCCACATGCCTGATGGATGGGACTCTTCTGCTTCAGCTGTAGACTTTCTTGGTTCCTTGGTGTGGTGGTTATCCATCCTCACCTCCTTGTTAGCTGACCGGGTAAATCCAACAAACTGGAGAGTAGATGTTGCAACATGGCTGAGGCTTAGTGCTTAGGGTCCAGCAGGCACATGGATAGCCCAGAGATTCAAGTCTCCTCGACACACACCAACCCCAGCACCAACCATAGGTTCAATAATAAAAGGGAAAGAAGAGGCATGTGTAGAGAAGTCACATCTGAGTCCAACTCTGTCACACTCAGGAGCACAAATTCCAAAGTAGGGCCCACTGGGCAAGTCACCAAACTCTGGAGCCATCTGCCTAGACCATAGGACCTGGGTGTCTCTGTAGCCCTCAAGAACACCACTACCTGGGGTAGTATCCACTTTGGTTGTCTCTATGATCCTGCTGAAACGTACATAACTGCGACCCCTCTGATGATCTCCTGACTCATTTTGAAGTCTCTTAACCATGTAAACTCATTTGTCTTTACCATTTCCCCTTTTTATTCAAGGTCTTTTTCCAGTTGCATCACCAACTAGTGCTTGGTAGTAATCCCCTGGTGCCAGGGAGGCTCATACCCGGGAGTCATGCCCCACACTGGGGGGAAGGTAATGCATTTATATGCTGAGTTTGGCTTATAGAGTGTCCACATGTAAGCAACATGGAGGCTTTCAGGAGGTGACACTTAGGCATCCTGTAACACTAAGCTTAGTTGAAATTTCAAGTGCAAAAGGCTCATAAGCATAGTCATCAGTATCAAGGATCCATCATTGGACCATCCTTCTTCAGCGGTCACTACCCCTGCATTTAGGGGATTGGTGCTCTTCCACTAGGGAAGGCAGCAGAGCTCCCCAGGAAGGGAATCCAGTACTCCCTCAGTTGTCATGTGAATCTCTACCCACTGTATCTATACCCAACAAATATCCAAACATATCTATATACCCTACATGCATGCCCAGGTGCACTCCCTCCCCTGTATCCCTCATCAATGACATCCCATACCAATGCTCCTCCCCTGCCATAGTTGAACCCCTTTGTGATCCAAAACTTCTTCAAAAATGAAGCCTAATATATTGACAAATTCAATTAATAGGGAAATGAGATAGTAAAGCTAGGTTTAAACATAAGAAAGAAAATACACAATAATTTAGAAAAACTAAAATAAAGTAAAAAATATTGGGGTATTAAAAAAAATGAAAAATATTAAAAATTTTTTATGTTTTGCCCTTCATCTCTGTAGTACTGTCCTGTATGTACAATGGCAATTTTCTTCCATTTCTACCTCAGTGTCTTGCCTTTTTTTTCATTATGTCTTTAAAAAATTTTTTTCACAGATAAATTTATTTTTAATAAAGGAGTTAATTTTATTTCACTCCTATAAAAAATAATAGCAATTAAAAACTTCATTTTTGAAAGTAAAATAATTACTAATGAACAAGTAACTTTGCAAAATTTACATGGAAAAATGGAAAGACAAGGATTTCCTAAAAGACAAAATAAAATGTGTAATAGTTTTCAGGAGTTGATAAAAAATACTAATCACCATTCAGTTCACACGAGCGCAAATTAAAGTCTAATGTGAAAGAAGGCGCATTAGCTCAGTGGAAGAGCTCCTGCCTAGTATACACAAGATCTCTGGTTTGATCCCAGCTCCTCTCTTAGAAGTGTTACAAGGTTACACCAAGTCTAATGTGAAAATTCACATGAAGAATTCTGCCTGCTTTGTACAATTTTTTTAAAAGATTTATTTTATTATTATTATTTTTGTTTATTTTTTATTTTTTTAAATATTACATTAAAAAAATATGAGGTCCCCATATACCCCCCATTCCCCTCACCGCACTCCTCCCCCCATAACAACAATCTCCTCCATCATCATGAGACATTCTTTGCATTTAGTGAATACATCTCTGAGCACTGCTGCACCTCATGGTCAATGGTCCACATCATAGCCCACACTCTCCCACATTCCACCCAGTGGGCCATGGGAGGACATACAATGTCCGGTAACTATCCCTGCAGCACCACCCAGGACAACTCCAAGTCCTGAAAATGCCCCCACATCTCATCTCTTTCCCATTCCCTACCCCCAGTAGCCACCATGGCCACTTTCTCCACACCAATGCTACATTTTCTTCAATTACTAATCACAATAGTTGATGAATAGATTATCAGTAAGTCCACTCTAATCCATACTCTATTCCTCCATCTTGTGGACCTTGGAATGGTTGTGTCCACTCTACATCTATATCAAGAGGGGGCTTAGATTCCACATGAATGCTGATGCAATCCTCCTGTTTTCAGTTGTAGACACTCTAGGCTCCATGGTGTGGTGGTTGACTTTCTTCAACTCCATGTTAGCTGAGAGGGGTAAGTCCCATAAACCAGAGTGTAGGAGCTAAAGTCTGTTGAGGCTCAGGGCCTGGCTATCACAAGGTCAGTCCAGAGATTCAGGTCCCCTGGGTATATATTAAACCCCAGCACCAACTACAGTTCCGGTAAAAGTAACAGGAGAGGCTTGTGAACAAAGATCACATCTGAGTCCAGCTCCATCACACAGAAACATAAACTCCAAAGTAGGGCCAACTGACATGGCACTGAACTCCATCTGCCATGACCATAGAACCTGTGGGTCTCTGTAGCCCTCAGAAGAACCAATACCCCAGGTTGTATCTACTTTATCTGTCTCTAGGACTCTGCTGAGATGTGCATAAGGGCAACCCCTCTGATGACCTCCCAGCTCTTTTTGGAGACTCATAGCCATATAAACTCATTATTTTTTATTTAATTCTCTCCCCTTACCCACCCCTTCCCCCTGTTGTCTGTTCTTCTGTGTCAGCTTGCATTCTTTTCAGCAGCACCAGGAGCCTGTGTCTTTTTCTGTTGCGTCATCCTGCTGTGTCAGCTCTCTGTGAGTACAGTGCCACTCCTGGGCAGGATGCACTTTTCTCGTGCTTGGCAGCTCTCCTTATGGGGCACCCTCCTCACGTGTGGGGTTCCCCTATGTGGGGGACACCCCTACGTGGCACTGCACGTGGGCCAGCTCATCACACGGGTCAGGAGGTCCTGGGTTTGAACCCTGGACCTCCCATGTGGTAGGCAGACGCTGTGTCAGTTAAGCCAAATCCACTTCCCCTGTACCAGTTTTTTAAATGACAAATATACTAACTGGTTCTTTATATTTTCAGAGATTATTGTATTAAATTGTCTATTGATAGTATTTTTATAATGTAAATGCTACGGCTTTCTCCATGTGGATTTTTTCTTTAACATTTAATGATTTAATCATTAGAGTCTTATGTAATGCTTTAAATATAAATAACTGTATTATTTATAATATATAAAATTTTAGAAAATATTAAAAAGTAGAAATAAGAAAGAAAATGTCACATATTTTTACAAATCAAAATGTTAAAAAATGAGGAAGCGGATGAGGCTGAAGCAATTGGGCTCCTGCATACCACACCGGAAGTCTGTGGTTCAGTTCCCAGTGCCTCCTAAAGAAGACAATGAACTGGTGCCATGGGCAGGTGCAGCAAAGTGACACAACAAGATGATGCAACAAGAGACACAAGAAAAAAAACATAATGAGAGACACAAATAAAGCAGGGAGCCAAGGTTCCCAGTGTCTCCTAAAAGAGGACAAGCAGGGTGGTAAACAGGTAAGCCTGGCAGGCACAGAAAGCTGATGTGAAAGATGATGCAACAAGAGATATGAGGAAAACACAATGAGAGGCACAACAGAGGAGGGAGCAGAAGTGGCTCAGGTCATTAGGCGCTTGTCTTCCACATCTGACATCCTGAGTTTGGTTCCTGGTAATTCCTGAAAAGAAGACCAAGACACAGCAAGTGCAAACAAAGAGGGGGTGGAGAGAAATAAATAAAATAATCTTTTTAAACAAACAAACAAAAAACACTTAAAAATAATTCTAAAATAATTCTTTGAGGTTTTTTCCATATAATGATTTTTTTCAAAAGTCGAGTATAGATATAATAGAGTGAAATGGAAAAACAGACCTTCTTTGGAAAAAAATATTTGCAATAAAAGTATCTGATAAAGGACTCATATCCAGAATATTAAAAAGCTCCTACAAATCAGTAAGAAAAAAAAGGCAATCCACAAAACTGTATGTAGTAGGGAGGTAATTTATGGGAACTGTATACTTTATGCATGATTTTTCTATAAACTTACAACTGCTCTAAAATAATAATTATTTATTTTTTTTAAAAGACAACCTAATAGAAAAATGGGCAAAAGACTTGATTCTTTTTAGTTTTTAATTGTTCATATTTTCAATTATTAAATGTACAAAATAAAGATTAAAATATTCTAATAAAAAAGTGAGTGGCTCATAAATATATGAAAAGATGTTCAACTTCATAAATCATAAGGAAAATGCAAATTAAAACCACAATAACATACTGCTATATACCTAACAGAGTGAAAAAAATTAAAATGAATGCCAATGCCAAGTGTTGGTGAGGATGTGAAGCAACTAGAGCTCTCATCTACTTTTAAGACAGTAAATTCATACAACTCTTTGGAAACCTTTTAAAAAGAATTTCCTAAAAATGTACACACACATATATCCTATATATAATTCCTCTCCCAGGCATATAGATATGTGTACACGTATGCTACAAATGACATGTAAAGAATGTCCATTGTTTAGGAGCAGATGTGACTCAGGCTGTTGGGCAACTCGTCTCCCATGTGGAGGTCCTGGGTTTGGTTCCTGGCGCCTCCTGGAGAGGATGAGCAGACACAGTGAGGAAAACAACGAGCAGACAGACAAGGGAATCATTGAGGGGAAGGGAGATACACTAAATAAATAAATATATATATATGTATATAATTTTTTAAAAAAGAATGTCCATTGTAGCACTATTTGTAATAGCCAACAACTAGAAACAATAAAATGTCCATCAACAGTAGAAAGGATAAACATGGTGTTTTGGTTTCCTTGGGCTGTTGTAACAATGTACCACAAACTGGGTGGCTTAGAACAACAAACATTTACTGTCTCAAGTTCTGGAGGCTGAAAGTCTGAAATCCAGGTCAACAGGGTTATGCTTCCTCCGAAACTTACAGAGGAAAATCTGTTCCATGCCTCTTTGGTGGTGGCCAGCAATCCATGGTGTTTCGTTTTTCTTAACAGTTCATTCTTCAATTTACCTCTTTCCTTTCTCATTTTACTGTAGGCAGCAAGAAGAAACCAAGCTGTCCCTTCCACATTTTGCTTGGAAATCTTCTCAGCTCACTAGTTCATGCCTGTAAGTTTTGCTTTCCGCCTGACATAAGAACTTAATTCTGCCCAGTTCTGTTCTTCTTTATAACAAGGATCATCTTTCTTCCAGTTTCCAATAACATATTCTCTACTTTCTTCCAAAGCCTCAGAAGCAACTTTACTATACATATTTCTATAAGCAGTCTCTGGTATGCAATCTCGGCATTTTTTCTCCAGTGCCTCAAAATTCTTCCAGCCTCATCCCATAACCCAATTCCAAACAGATGTCCACAGTTTTAGGTATTTATTACAGAAGCACCCCACTCCTGGTACCAAAACCTGTCTTGATGAATAGGGCTGCCGTAACAAAATCCCACAAACTGGGTGATTTAAAACAACAGAAATTTATTGTATTACAGTATGAACACTGGAAGTTCAATATCATCAGAACCATGCTTTCTCTGATATTTTAAGGGGAGAATCAGTTCCATGCCTCTCTCCTGGTTTCTGGAGAAGTTGGCAATCCTTGGAGTCCTTAGTTTATGGCATAACTCAAACCCTGCCCCTATCGTTTGGCTATTTCTCTCTGAGTCTGTCTGTGCTTCTCCTCTTCTTAAAAAACACACCAGTCACACTAAATTAGCAGCCTACCATTTTCTAGCATGGCTTCATTTTAACTTAACTAGTCACAGCTGAAAGGACCCTCTTTCCAAATAAGGTCACATTCTGAGGTACTAGGAGTTAAGACTTTAACATATCTTTTTGCAGGACACAATTCAACCCTTATATTCATACAAAGCAATACAATACAGCAATAAGAAGGAACTATTGCTAAATGCAATAATATGGATGAATCTCACAGGCATAACACTAAGCAAAAGATGACATATCCAAAAAATCTGCATACTGCTTGGTTCCATTTACATAGTTCAAAACTAGGCGAAACTAATTTATGTTATGGAAGATAGAATAATGGTGACATTTTGTGGGGGTAGGGACAGAGAGAAGCATGAAGTGGATTTTGGGTTCTAGCAGTGTTCAATTCCTTGTTCCAGGGGTGTGTACATGGCTGTATTTACTTTGTGAAAATGTATTGAGCAATACCCCCATGATTTTATACTCTTCTGTACTCATAAATGTCAATAAAGTCTACTTTTAAAACTACTGTTTAGGGATATGGGTGCAGCTCAGTGCTGAACACCTGCTTCCCATGTACAAGGTACCATATTCAATCCCTGGTACTTCCTAAAAAATAAAGTAAAATAAAAATGAAAATATCATTTAGTGTATGCATATGACTCCTAACCTTACCATGTCTTCTCACAGACTTTTAGAATCCATTTTTCCAATGGACTTTATGGAATACTGGCACTAAAAAATAGGCACAATTCTAAGAGGAGACATTGGGGAGGAACCAAGGTAGATCTATAAGGAATCACACATATAATGGCAGACATGTTTATGCAGTGCCAGGTCACTATCATCTTGCCATATTGAGTTTAAAAAGTCACCCTTTCTGAAGAGTTAGACTTATTTTATTGGAAAAATAATTTTTTTCTGTTTTTATGCTTCTGTATAAATAAGTTAGTTCAGTAATAAATATGTGAGATCTTTTGTTTGGAAAAAAATTATTTAACAAAGACGATACCATTTTCAAAATGCTTGTGAAGGGTTTAAATATGTCATTCAAAAAACAAGTGGGAAAAAGCAACATTTCGAAATACCATGTTTTTACGTAATATGTGATTTTAAACATGTGAAACAATTAAAATTAAATATTATAAGTAAAAACAAATGATTGTAAATTTGGGTAAATTATGTCTACCTTGTTTCACCTAATTTGGAAAGCACGTCTCCATTTACTAAAAATCCTGCATAAACATCATTTCTGATGTCTATTGTAGGATCATGAGTTTTTAAACCTTCTATTAGATTGGATCATTTTAAATTTGGTAGTCTTATAAAAAAATACTGTGGTGAATATTTTGGTGTATAATTTTTTTTTCTGTAGTTCAACTTATTTACATATATGGAATTCCTGGTTCAGAAAGCATAGAAATTCTAAAGTTCTTAATATATATATACTGAAATTGCTCTACTGTAAAGGCCTCCAGTCTGTTCCTACTATGTATGGTTGTGTTTTTTCACTAAAATTTCACTAACACTATTTATTATATATTTTTAAGCTTTGCCAATTTGATCTGTGAAAATGATACCTCTTTGTGAGGATTAATGCTTCTTCCAAAACTACTGCACTTGCTGAAAATGTCTCTTTTGCATTGGTTACAGAATAGATTTATTAGTCATGTTAAATGTCTTTTACCCAAATAACACTGTCTGGCTTTAAAAATGCCTATATTGGGGAAGTAGATGTGGCTCAAGCAATTGGGTTCCCATCTACCGTATAGGAGGTCCAGGGTTTGAGACCCAGGGCCTCCTGGTGAAGGCAAGCTGGTCTGTGTGGTGCACTGGCCCACACAGAGTGCTGGTCTGAATGGAGTGCTGCCCTGTGCAGGAGTGCTGGCCCATGCAGAGAGCTGGCACAGCAAGATGATGCAACAAAAAGAGATACAGAGCAGAGATAAAAAGAGAGGCAGCAGACCAGGGAGCTGAGATTGCACAAGAGAATGATTACCTTTCCCCCACTCTGGAAGATCCCGGGATCAGTTACCGGAGCTGGCTGAAGAATATAAGCAGACACAGAAGAACACACAGTGAATGGACACAGAGAGCAGACAATGACAGGAGGGGGGAGAAATAAATAAATAAAATCTTTTTAAAAAATGCCTATGTTGACCAGTCATTAGAGGTTAATTTCAAACCTTTTTCTTTCCTGTTATATCTATATACATAAAAAAATAGTTGGTAAATATTTGAATTGCATCCTTAAAAGATAAGAACTCCTTTAAAAATACATAACCATAGGGGACAGGCAGCAAGATGGTGGTGGAGTAAGGAGTTCCTAGAGTCAGCTCCTGCTACAGGGCAGTTAGTAAACACCCAGAGCTCTCTGGAGCTAGCTGAAGCACCTGTTTGGGGGCTCCAGAAGACCAGAAGAGCATCCTACAACATTCTTGAAGGAATGGAAGGAGGAGACTGCTCATCTGCAGAGACGACTCATAAGTAAAGCGCTCCACACCCTGGAGGCTGGTGCCCACTCTCCACTGGAGGCACAAGCTGCCTTGGAGCTGTTCTGCACCTGGAATTGAAAGCTCTGCTTCCCCAAAGCAGGGGAAGAAGAGATGGTTGGGCACCAATTTCAGCTACTGATGAGTAAATTCGGTGGGTATAATCCTAAGAACAGCTAAAGTTTGAACCTGTCCAAGTCAGAAAGAGGCCAGTAGCCGCCATCTTAACTCTGACACTGGAGTGAGGGGAAGTGGGGCAGACTGAAAATCACTGTGCTGGTGTGGACCAGCTTCTTTCCATCCAGATCAGATTGTAGCTCTAGCCTAAGTCCAAGCCCCACCTCTAGCAGGGAGGAAGCTGTGGGGACCTGTGCCAGCCTCTCCAGGAAATTAACTGCTAAGCCATGGAGGCTGATGATTATCCCACTTTCACAGCACAAGCTGCCCCAGGAGTTATTCTGTGGCTGGATTTGGAAGTTCCATTTTGTAAAACTGGGGGAGGAAGAGATGATTGGCCACTGATTTCAGCTCCTAATTAGTAGACTTGGCTGTCTAAGGTATAGCCCTAGAAACAGCTAGGGTGTGAATCTGCCCAGGTTGTAAACAGGCTGGTGGCCACCATTTTTACTCCACTCCCAGCATGAAGGGAAGCCTGGATGACTGAAAATCACAGTGATGGTAGGGATTGGGTTCTTTCACCCAGATTGGCCTGTAGCCCTAGACTAGGCTTCAGCCCCACCTCTGGCAGGGAGGAGGCTGGCAGACCCAGCACCAGCCTATCTAGGTAACTGCAGGTACTTTTGACTGGCACAAACTGAATAATCAGAAGTCTACTGGGGCAACTGCAGTCATCTTGGACCTGCACTGCAGATTGCTGCCCACACCTGCAGCTCCATCCCCACCCCATGCAGAGGAGATAGGGGCATGAAGCTTCATCAGTCTCTCTGGGCAACTACAGTGAGGCTTGCATGACTTGGATTATTCCACACAGCTGTGACTCTGTCACTATCCCTGCCAAAGGAGAACATTGGGAGAAGTTTCATCGGTCCCCAGGGCAATGAGAGAAGCTTGAGCCTCCACAGCTTATAGCACCAACTACATCCTTGGCTCCTACTGCACAACCTGCAGGAGAGAAAGGGCAGGAAGTCCTAAACAAAAGAGAAAAACTACACCCAGAATAAATACTCTAGTAAGCCAGATGCCAGGACACCAACAAAGAATTACAATCCATACCAAGAAACAGGAAGCTATTGCCCAGTTAAAGGAACAAGATAAGCCTCCAGATGACATAAAGGAGTTGAGACAACTAATCATAGATGTTCAAACATATCTCCTTAATAAATTCAATGGGATGGCTAAAGAGATAGAATATTAAGAAGACACTGGATGAGCACAAAGAAGAATTAGATAGCATACATAGGAAAATAGCAGATCTTACAGGAATGGAAGGCACAATAAATGAAATTAAAAAACATTGGAATCATATAATAGCAGATTTGAGGAGGCAGAAGAAAGGATTGGTGAACTTGAAGAAATGGCCTCTGAAAATGAACATACAAAAGAACAGGTGAAGAAAAGAATGGAAAAAATAGAACAAGTTCTCAGTGAACTAAATAACAGCAAAAGATGTGCAAATATATGTGTCATGGGTGTCCCAGAAAGAGAAGAGAAAGGAAAAGGGGCAGAAGGAATATTTGAAGAAATAATGGTAGAAAATTTCCCAGTCCTATTAAAGGACACAGGTATCCATGTCCAAGAAGCACAACCTACTCCCATCTGAAAAAATCTGAATAGACCAACTCTGAGACACATACAAATCAGAATGTCAAATGCCAAAGACAAAGAGAATTCTGAGAACAGGAAGAGAAAAGCAATTCATGACATATACGGGATACCCAATAAGATTAAGTGCTGTTTCTCACCAGAAACCATGGAGGCAAGAAGACAGGGGTATGATATATTTAAGATACTACAAAAGGGAAATGTACATGGCTCAAGCAGTTAGGCTCCTGTTTTATCATATAGGAGGTCCAGAGTTCAATGCCTGGTGAAGGCAAGCTGGCCTGTGTGGCGAGCTGGCCCAAGTGGAGTGCCGGCCCACATGGGAGTACCACCCCACACGGGAATGCCACCCTGCGCAGGAGTGCTGGCTGACACGAAGAGCTGGTGCAGCAAGATGACGCAACAAGAAACTCAGAGGAGAGACAATATGAAACATAGTAGAAGAGGGAGCTGTGGTGGCATAAAAGAAAAATCACCTCTTTCCCACTGTGGAAAAGTCCCAGGATCAGTTCCCAGAGCCATCTAATGAGAATACAAGCAGACACAGAAGAACACACATCAAATGGACACAGAGCAGACAATGGGGGAATGGAGGAGGAGAGAAATAAATAAATCTTAAAAAAAAAAAAAAAGATGATATGAGAGAAAAACTTCCAGCCAAGGGTCTTACATCTGGCTATATTGTCTTTCAAAAATGAGGGCGAGATTAGAATATTCACAGATAAACAGAATCTGAAAGAATTTCTAATCAAGAGACCAGATTTTCAGGAAATACTAAAGGGTATACTAGAGCCTAAAAAGAAAGGAGAGGCGAGAGAGGCCTGGAAGAGAGTCTAGAAATGAAGATTATATCAATAAAAGTAACTAAAAGTGTCAAATGAGTGGTGAAAATAAAATATGACAGATAAAACTCAAATAGTCAGGAACAAACTTAACCAATGATATAAAGCGCTTGTATTCAAAAAACTGCAACTCAATGTTAAAAGAAATTTTAAAAGGCCTAAATAACTGGAAGAACATTCCATGCTCATGGATTGGAAGACTAAATATCATTAAGATGTCAATTCTACTCAAATTGATATACAGATTCAATGCAATCCCAGTAAAAATTCCACCAGCATTTTTTAAAAATTGAAAACATGATTATCATGTTTATTTGGAAGGGTAAGGGGTCCTGAATAGCAGAAAACATCTTAAAAAGGGAAAGTGCATCCTTATCTCCAGACTTTAAATCGTATTACCTAGCTATGCTGGTAAAAAGGGCATGGTACTGCCATAAAGACAGAAATATAAATCAATGTAACCAAACTGATGGCTCAGAAACAGACCCTCTCATGTGTGATCAAGAGATTTTTGACTAGCCTGTCAAACCCACACAGCTTGGGCAGAACAGTCTATTCAACAAGTGGTGCTGAAAGAACTAGATGACCATGGCCAATAGAAGGAAAGAGGACACCTACCTCACCCCTTATCCAAAAACTAACTCAAAATGAATCAAAAACCTAAATATAAAAGGAAGAGCCATAAAGCTTCTAGAAGGAAAATGTAGGAAAATATCTTCAAGACCTGGTGGTAGGTGGTGGATTATTAAAGGAGATAAGAGAAGGCCTGAGATGGACTACTGATGTTTAACATATGAAGAAGTTTTAATTAGCTTTACTGTAAACATGTGGAAATGTATAGAGTGGATGATAACACATAGTAACAGCTAGTTTATAAATGGAATGTGGCTGAAAATGGTCGTCTAGAGATATAAATGCCAATTGACACAATGCCAGAGAATAACCTAGGAACTGAATAGCACAGTAAACCCAGAGATGAATGAGAATTGTGGTTGATGATACAGACGCAAGAGTGTCCTTTGTGAGCTAGAGAAAATGTACATCACTACTGCAGGGTGTTGGGAATGTGGAGAAGCATGGGAAAAATACAACTGGGGCGACCTATGGACTCTGGTTAGCAGTAACAATATAATATTCTTGCATCTATGGTAAAGATCTACTGTGTTGATAATGAGGCAGTATGGAAAATGTGAGCCAAATGTACACTATGGACATGGTAGGAATCAGATGATATTATCTTATCTGTAGCAAATGTTCCACTTCAGTGTGGTGTGTTGATGGAGGGGTGTTGTTTGGGAATTCTGCACATGTACATGACTGTTTTATAAGTTTGCAACTTCTGTCATAAAAAAACTTATTTAAAAAATAATAATAGGGTGGGTCGGGGGGAAAACACACCACATTAAGATAAGGACTATGATTAGTAGTAAGATTTTGACAATAATCTTTCATAATTTGTAACAAACGTCTTAAGACAATGCAAGGTGTTAGTGGAGGGTTGATGTATGGGACCCCTGTATGATGTTATGCATGTTTGCTTTGTAAGTTCACAACTTTTACTATACTTAATTGTTTACATATGTTCATATATAAATGATATAAAGATGATAATAATAGGATTGGTTGGGGAAAAAATACTCTGGTTAGTAGTGATATTTTGCCAGTGTTCTTTAATCATTAGTTAAAAATGTTTAACAACAATGCAAGGTGTTGGTGGTAGGGTGAATTATGAGAGTCCTGTATGATGTGATATATGTTTGTTTTGTAAGTTTGTTTTGTAATACTATGCACGTATTGTTTATGTATGTTTATGTATGAGTGATATACTTCAATAAATTTTTTTAAATGTGAAAAAAATTACTACTAAAATTTAAAAAAATACATAACCACAATACCATGATCACACCTAAAAGAAAAATAGGTGTTTAATTTCATTGACTACCTAGTCAAGCATTCACATTTTTCCAATTGTCTTATAAATGTCTACAAGTGTTTTTTGCTCTTTTAGAAAAAATTCAGATGTAAATAAGCCCATACATTCTGAACAAGTGATATGTCACTTATGTCTCTTTTAATTTATAATTTTCTGTTTAATTTCTTTATCTCCCTTGATTTATTGTTGTGGTGATATAGGAGAAGCTAGTCATTAGTTGCATAGAGTTTCTACAGTCTGGCTTGTATTGATTACATCCCCTTGGTACTTTTTTCTTTGATATGTTTACCTAGCCCATGCTTTTCCTATAAATTGATAGAACATGAGGCATGATAAAATTCTGATTTTTTTTTTTGTCTCAGATTTTTGCTCCTTCTACAATGTCCTTATCCAATACTCCCTTGGACAGGTAGGCTGGCAACAAAAAGTTTCAGAGAGGAGACCCCAGCTTGGGGGAGACTCCTTCCCTGTCAGAAGCTGGGATTTTTTTTTTTTAAGATTTAAAAAAATAATTGTTTTTATTATTCCCCCAGATAGTTCGCTATTCCTATCAGACGTAAGATCCTGGGTACTGAGACCCAGTAATTTAATGACCTCCTCCCTATGAAACCGGTTTTCACCATTTCCCCTTGAAAAATATTAAGTCTACCTTAAAGTTGAAAGAGTACTGCAATGAACACTCGGATATACTTCATCTGGACTCGCCAATTCCCTCAGTTGGCATTAATTGAGCACCTACTCTGTGTAATTCAATAGCTTCTGGGTAAACAAAAATGAATGAGCCATGGTTGGTTCCTGAGCTCAAGCTGCACATGGCTTATCAGGAAAGAGAGGCCATAAAACAAAAAAAACCTGTAATACGGTCTGATAATGTTTTAGTACTGTGGGAACAGAGGATCAGGAGTCATTTTCTGTTTGGGACTTCAGAGAATGCCTCTATTGGTGGTGCTAATCTAGGCGACCGTATTTTGGGTAAAGGGAGCAGCAAGGAAGAAGGCGTGGGACTAGATTTGGGGAACTGCACTGTGAGGACCGAAGCCCCAGCCCTGGCTCCCGCAGGCTGCAGGGGCCTTGCCCCCCTGCAAGGACGTCGTGACTCTGAACAGCAAGGGCTCATGTACCAGCCCAAGTCCATCCACCATGTACCGCTGGATTAGAAGATACTGAAATTGACCACCATAAAAATTTTAAGCCAAAAATGTTTTCCCAAGTTGGAAAGGGGGTGGCCCATGCTTCCTCAGGAAAGAAAATGAAAAGGTTTTCTAGGGCTGGTGGCTGTCAGTGACCCTGCGTGAAGTGAGCGTTGGTGACACAGGCTTGTTGTTACTCTGCTTGGCGCTGCCTGGCACCTGGAGAGCACGTGTGGGGGGCGGGGGGCAGCCTTGGTGAGTTCTTCGGGCCTCCATCCTCAAGTAATAACTTACTTCCCATTTCCTGAAATTCTTCCTTCCTCTCTGTCAGAAGTGAGCCTTGTAGTGTAGTTACACCCACTGTTACAAATAAATTTTGAGTGAAAGGGAATTAACCCTCTTTACTTATTTGACAAGAAGCCGAGGAAGACACTTGAAATGTAAGGAATTCTTTCAAAAGTACATAAAACTCATTTCTCCCTCTAGGGAAAGAGGCATCCTCCTGGTTTCTCCAAATGGCTCTGAAGTGATTGGCGGTAGGGGCTAGCCATAGCTGCTGCTTCTCATCTCGGGATGATTTAACTGTCTTCCTAGTAGAGCAAACAATTGCTTTAATTTTTTTTTTTTATTAAACCCTTCAGAAAACAACTCATAAGGACTAAAAACTGTGACCTGTATCACCTCCCCTCAGAATTCTAAATTTGATCATAACATTATGGAAAGGGCTAGTTTGCTTCATTTATTTAAATATACTACTACCTTTTCCTTGATGCTCTTCAGACAGAATGAAATGTTAGTCCCATTTTAGGGGCTGTGGCAAAAGCAGGGGCAGGCTGCTGGAGAACCCCCGTTCCTTTTACTGCTGGGGTCATAAAAACGTCACTGGCACTGGATTCATTGGATAGAACCTTCTCTCCTTACCTGAAATTTGGGTCTGCAGCCCTGCTTGGGGTCTCACCCTGACCCTCAAGCTGCCTCAGAAAGCATTGCTTGGCACGGGGCAGAGTGGTTTTACCAGTCAGGTGGCGTGTTCCACACCCACAAAGAAAAGACGCTTAGTGTAGGGAAGCGGATTCTACCCAATAGATAGGGCATCCGTCTACCACATGGGAGGTCTGCGGTTCTAACCCCGGGCCTCCTTGACCCGTGTGGAGCTGGCCCATGTGCAGTGCTGATGCGTGCAAGGAGTGCCCTGCCACGCAGGGGTGTCCCCTGTGTGGCGGAGCCCCACGGGCAAAGAGTGTACCCCTTAAGGAGAACCGCCCAGCACAGAAAAAAAGTGCAGCCTGCACAGGAGGGGCATCACACACAGAGAGCTGATGCAGCAAGATAACGCAACAAAAAGAGACACAGATTCCAGGTGTCGCTGACAAGAATACAAGCGGACACAGTAGAACACACAGCGAATGGACACAGAGAGAAGACAGCTGGGGGTGGAGGTGGGGAGAAGGATAGAGAAATAAATTTAAAAATTAATCCTAAAAAAAAAAAGATGCTTAGTGTTAGTATTTTCTGCTTTCTAAGAGCTTGAAGATTCCCTCTAAACTATGTCGCTACAAGGTGGCAGAGTAGAAAAGGGAGATAGAAGCTTTCCCCACCAAAAGGCATGCCAATAGTTAAAAACAGGATTTTCCTCATCTCATATTCCCTGACAATGGTACTTTTACCTTAAGAAAATTGGAATTGCCCTTTATATTTAAAAAAAAAAGAAAAACATTATTTGCGTATCTTCCTGCCTAATGGTATATTCAAATAGCAATGCCTATTCCTAGCAGGCTTTGGATCAAAGAATTAAGCAACTGGCATTTTTGAGGGTCTTTTCTGTGGAAATTGTAGGCATTAAAAGATCTGACATAAAATCTTACTAACACAAAGTACCCAAAAGTTAGAAATTATGTAGCTGGTGCTGAAGAAGGTCAGAAGTTGCAATACTGGTGACAAAAGCAGTCTGAAAAGGCTTTACGGAGGAGAGGCAATGAAGTCCCAGGCTTTCAATTCAGCAATTATCAGAATACATAGAACGTTTGAAAGGGGTCTGGGAGATACACAGCAAAACGCTCAGTTATGGGGGGGAGACAGGGGGCGAGGGTGGGGGCGGCTGGGGCTATCAATTCAGATTGTATTCATGTGTTGTATAATCAGTGGCTCTCAAAGGGAAAAAAAAGGCTAAATTGCAGGTTTGCCAGTTTCTATGATATAAATTTCAAGCAGCCAGTGTAAGGTCAACTAGCTCACTAAGTCTTGAAAATTTAACAATTTAAGCACTTATTGTGTGCCAGGCACTGAGTCAAATGCTGAGGAAGAAGGAGAAAAGATTACGGTGCAGTCCTTGTCTGCCAGGTAACAGAAATACTGTGGGGGAGCTAAAAGAAGTGTGTTGTGGGTAACCGGAGGAAGAAAAGATGAACTTTGACAAGGTGTGAGGGAAGGGGGAGAATCAGAGAAGCCTTCTTTGAGTGAGCTTTGAAAGATGGGGTTGTAGTTTTGTAACTAGAGGGTGGGGGAAAGCCCCGAGGCATAGACGTGCATGATCCTTTCAGGGAATTGCAAGTCATCCCCTTTGCATGAGAGTATTGACACAAAATGTAAGGTCAGGAAAGGGGGCTGGGCCGTACTGTCAAAGGTAGTAGCTTTTGCTGTGCAATAGCGAGGGCTACTGCTGGCTTTCGAGAAGCATCAGGCAATGGTGGCAGCATGGAGACTAAACTGGAGGCTAGACCAATAGGGGGACCATTGCCATGTGTCAAGCAGGATTTAAAGAGGGCTTCCATTAAGGCAATGCGGTAGAGATGGACATGGGGCAGATTCAAGAGGCATTGAGGGAGCAACACCTGACAGGACTTGATAACAGATTGGCTGAGGTGAGTGGTTAGAACAGGTTGCTTAAAAATAATACCTAGGACTTTGAAAAATGATCATCCTGCCTCCTGTGGGAATAAAGACTTCATCAGAAATGAAAATACGTTAGGACTTGGGAGCCCAAGTGGTTATTTCCTCACATCTTACCACAGACATCTGTAAATTTGAAAGAGAGGTCTGAGACAAGAACCGCGCGCTACGAAGATGGCTTTGTTTTGCTGCATTTGGAGTTATGGATCTTGATTCTGGGCAATTACGTTGTTAAAATGATGATGGACTTTTGGTTTGGGATGTAGGACAGCTCGCAAAATTGAGAGAAGACCACTTACCCAAAAGTTCACTGGATAATTAATAATTTTCCCAGGGAGAGAGCTAGAAAAGAGAATAAGAGTAAAGGAAAAGAGGAAAACACCTCAGCCTGTGAATCCAGTTACTGTGAAGAATAATAGGCACAATGTAGAAGGAAGAATAAGTGAGTGGAATATACCTGGCAAGTCACACGGGAAGGAAGGACTGAGGGCCTTCAATGGCCTCGTACAAACACACAGGGCGCAGGCAACAAACAAAGTAAATACGGGATTCTATCATGGGCCACTAAACACAATGATCTTATTTGGAACCTTGCGGGGTGGGGCTCAAGACTAATCTACAGTGATGAAATGAAATCTATACACTGGTCAGAGGAAGCAGACCTTGGGGGCAGGGAGGGAGATGGGTGTGTGTGGTAGAAAAACTCAAAGGCAGCCTCTGAAGAGCATAAAGATGAGTAGTGAGGAGTGGATTACAGCATTTAAGCAATGACTACAGACCCCTTGGTCAGAAGGTAATAGGGAAAGCATTAAATACCAAAGGTGTATAAAACATCTTTTAGTTTCCTAGGATGCTTAAAGCAGATAACAGGAAATGGGTTCAGCTTAAACAGTAGGAATTTATTGGCCTACAGTGTTGAGGCTGGGAAAATGTACACATTAAGACATCAAGATGATGCTTTCTTCTTTAAGACTGGCTGACTGCAATCCTTGACTCCTCCGCCATATGGCAAGGCGTGTGGTGGCATCTTCTGGTCTCTCCCTTCTCCTTCAGCTCCTTCCTTCCATGGCTTTCTCTCTCTCTTCATTCCTTTTATAAAGGGCTCCTGAATGAGGTGAGTCACTCCTTAAGTGAAGTAACCTCCTCAAAAGGCCCTATTTACAATGGGTCCATACCCACAGGTGTGTGTGGGGTGCATACAGCTTCAAACCATCAGAACATCCAAGCAAAATCCTGTCAAAATTTTAAATGAGAACTATGATCTTGATTTCATTTTAGTATCTATTCTTATGCTTGAAACAGCTGCATGGAATTCCTGGCCAACCTTTCTAAGGATGAGCTCTTCAAATTCTCAATAGTCACCATCAGTAAAAAACTTCTTTGTGTAAGTGGTGACAAAATGGTTTTTATAACTATTCAAAAATATACAAGAGTGGAGAGAATATTTAGAGACTCTAACCGTGTTTTTTTTTTCTTTCATTGACAGATATAATGCTGAATTTCACCAAATAAAGCAGATTCCTGATAATGGGCAGATCCTTCCCTGTGGAAACAGTCCTCCAGCCAGGCTTATCACACCCTGTAGCCTAAGAACACGAGTCTGTCTAAAAGGATCTCATAAAAAATTCCACAGTGGGAGTCTCTAGGGAGTATCAGACCAGAGGCATATTGATGCCTTCTGGTGGTCTATCTGATTTGGAGAAAGACTCCTGTCATACCTGAGGATATGGGACTAGAGTTCAGCTCTCAAGGAGAGGAGGAGGTATTGGTGAGCATTAGGTAGTATGTGTGTATATATAGATATATTTTACAAATCAAGTTTATTGATACATATTAATAAACCATATAATTAATCTAAGGTATACAATCAGATAGTTCTGTATTTATCATTTCAATCATTATTAGATCATTTTTGTTATTTCAATAATAATACTATTTTTAAAAAGAGACAAAAACAGAAAATTCTTCATCTCTCAGTCTCTCTCTGCTTCCTCATAGCTGCTATTTCTGGCTGGTCTTGCATATTTATTTATTTATTTCTTAAGCAGTTTTATTGAGATAAATTCACATACCATATGAGCTATCCAAAGTGTATAATCAATGGCTTTTAGTAAAATCGCAACGTCATGCACTCATCACCACAAAAAAATTTAGAAAGATTTCATTACTCCAAAAAGAAAAACTCCATACCCCTTAGCAGGGACATTAAAAGTAACAGCCAAGCAAGGCAGTGAAATTCAGCCACCCTGGAGGAATGACAATGAAAACAGAGAACCAAGACAGTAACACTTAGTGAAATTTGGGCCAATGTGATGAAGTTAAAGCTGCAGCTCAGGGGCTTTCAGTGACCCAGGACTCATCTCCCAAACAAATGAAGGGCAGGACAAGCCTAGGAAGGCTGGCTGCCGCCATCAGGAATGGCCCAGTGGCTGGGTGAGACTGGTGTGTGTGAGGAGGTTCTAGGAAAGGCGGTTGTAAAAAGAGGGTTTGGAAATTTCCCTATAGGAGAATAAATTTTGGCTCAAAATTAGGAGGACTTTTGTTTTACATTATAAAGATAACACTTAAAATTTAAAATATCACATGGGCTTTTGGAAAATAAGAAAAAGAAAAAATTCTCCCCATAATCCCACCACCTTAACCAAATTCATCATGTACTTTCTTTGTCTTTCTTCATGCTTATATATTTTGTTTTATTTGATTTTGTTTGTATATTTTAGAGAGTTGGATTTAGAAAGTATATAATTTAATTGTGATTTTTTTAAAAAGCTTAAATTATAGTATGAAAGTTCTCCCATTTTGCTACTTGAGTTCTCAAAATTATAGTCTTTAATGGTTGCATAAATCCATGGAGTGGGTGAACCATAATTAAGTAGTCCCCCATTGTTGGATGTTAAAGTTGTGGTTGGTTTTCTTTCTTATTAATATTCTCCTTAAAGTCCCTTCAAGTCCTGAGATCCTGTGATTCTATGGTTGGCAAAGATAAAAGCAAACCACTTATCAAATTATTTTTTCTGTCTCTAATTCTTCTTAAGAGAAGTATTTTAAAATGCCCTGATACATTACATTGTCAGACTTCTGTTTATTTTCTCAAGAATGATTTTAAGAAATTTCTATCTAATTGTCTATCTTGGGCTTTTTTTTCAGACCTACAAAAACATGCAAGGGATTTTGCAATTTGTACTAATTCTTTGTACAAAAAATTCTTATATACCCTGTACCTAGATATCCCAAAAGCTAGCATTTTGCCTACAGTACAATAATCAAAATCAGGAAATTGACTTTGATACAAGACTATTATCTAATCCATAGATCTTATTCAGATTTCAGCAACTGTTGCACTATTTCCTTTTCCTGATCAGAAAATCCAATGCAAGGTCAGAGGTTGCATTAGTTCTTGTGTCTTATTAGCATTCTTTAATCTAGAACAGTCTTTCAATCTTTCCTTGTCTTTCACGACCTTGACACTTTTGAAAAGCACTGGCCAATTATTTTTTAGATGACTCTCAATCTGGGTTGTCTCATATTTTCCCTAGGATTGTTCATACCACGAGTGTCATATTGGTTCCTTCTTCAGAGCATCATGTCAGGAGGCATGTGGTACCAGCCTGTCCCATTACACATAATGTTGACTGATCACCCGGTGAAGGTGGCTTCTGTCACATTTCTCCACTTGGAAGTTATTCCTTAGTGAATATTATAGGGACATACTTTGAGATTATGTAACATCTTGTTTCTCATTATACTTTCCCTGACTAATTAGATCTTTCATTGATGATTCTTCCCTGCACCATTATCACCATAGTGCTTTCCAAGTGGTGACTTTCTATTTTTATGATCTTTCTGTGAGTAGAAGTTGGAATTTATCTTTGATAGGCATTATAAATGTCCTTAACTTGTATAGCCCTAGGTCCATCTATAGTTAATGCAAAAGAAGAGACTATTTATCTACAGCTCATTCTATTTTGTTGCTGTTATTAAAATACACGCTGCCAATGCCCCTGTGGAGAAACCAAGGTCATCATTGAACTGGAAATATTTAAATTGGATGCAAAACTGTTTCAGTAATGCAAACAATTAAGTGTGTTGTTGTGGGTGATGGTGCCATTGGCAAAACATGTCTCCTGATATCCTACACAACAAACAAATTTCCATCTGAATATGTAGTGACTGTTTTTGATGGCTCTGCAGTCCTAGTTGGGATTGGTGGATAGCCATCTGCTCTAGACTTTTTGATCTCTCAGGGAAAGAGAATTAGGAGAGGTGAAGACCAGCAGTTATCCACACACAGGTGTATTTCTAGTCTGGTTTTCAGTGGTCTCTCCATCCTCACTTGAAAATGTGAAAGAATAGTGGGTACTAAGCTACCTCCCCACTGTCCAAAGACTCCTTTCATTTGAGCTCAGAGAGGACGCCTCTACTATTGAGAAACTTGCCCAAACCAACAGAAGCCTGTTACTCCAGAGACTGCTGGAAAGCTGGCCTGTGACCTGAAGGCTGTCAAATATGGGAGAGTTCTGCACTTACATGGAAATGTATTTGAGGAAGCAACATTGGCTGTCCTGGCACCTCCAAAACCAAAGAAGAGCTGGAGGTGGGTGAGCTATGACCAGCTCTCCAGATCCCTTACCACACAGTTGGTGTCAGCAACATACTAAAAACCATGTTTAAATCAAACTAAAGATTAAAAATTAAAATTCATTTTTGCAATAGTGACAAATGCCCTGCACCTACCCATGTGCACTCAGGTGAGATAAGGCCATAGGTATGGCTCTCCTGCCCTCTTCCAGTACTCGTTAATTCAGGACATCTCCATGAATCTACATTAACTCCTGATGCTCTCAGTTTTCCTCATCAAATTATGGCTCCTTTTGCCAAGGAATCAGGGGCACTTTTTAACATAGTATTTATCCTTATCATCACTGTAAAATAATAAGGAAGTAGTAATTGCCACTTCAACTCTAAAATGAGAAAAATGAAATTGATTTAGATACATAAATAAGAGTGAGGCTGCACTGGAATGAGTTTCCAGTGCTGGCTGTTTTAGCTTCTGGCTGGGGCCTCTCTAAAAAGTACATATTTCTATCTGTATATGGATTACATGATATGACTTCAAGTAAAGAAGGTTGCTTTTAGACAAAATCTTTTTTTTTTTAAGATTTATTTTTTATTTATTTCTCTCCCTCCACCCCAGTTGTCTGCTCTCTGTGTCCATTCACTGTGTGTTCTTCTGTGACCGCTTCTATCCTTACCAGCAGCACCAGGAATCTGTGCTTCTTTTTGTTGCGTCATCTTGCTGTGTCAGCTCTCCGTGTGTGCGGCACCATTCCTGGGCAAGCTGCACTTTCTTTCACGCAGGATGGCTCTCATTACGGGGCTCACTCCTTGCGTGTGGGGCTCCCCTACACGGGGGACACCCTGCATGGCAGGGCACTCCGTGCGCACATCAGCACTGTGCATGGGCCAGCTCCACACGGGTCAAGAAGGACTGGTAGGCAGACGCCCTATCCATTGGGTCAAGTCAAGTCCGCCTCCCTAGACAAAATCTTTATCAATAGGGCTACCCTTCATTGACTAATTATTAGGTATATTTTTGCCCATTATAATCTAATTTATTTTTGAACAACAATAGTAAATGGAAGCTGCTTGCTGATATAAATTCCAAAAATTGTTTTTTTCCTAAAGCTGAATTCTTTTTCTTTTTTAACTTTATTTTTAAAGATATTTTAGATTACAGAAAAGTTATATTGAAAGTATAGAGCAGGGAAGCAGATATGGCTCAACTGATAGAGTGTCTGCCTACCATATAAGAGGTCCAGGGTTCAAACCCAGGGCCTCCTGACCCATGTGGAGCTGGCCCATGTGCAGTGCTGATGTACACAAGGAGTGCCCTGCCACGCAGGGGTGTCCCCCGCATAGGAGAGCCCCACGCGCAAGGAGTGCGCCCATAAGGAGAGCTGCCCAGAGCGAAAGAAAGTGCAGCCTGCCCAGGAATGGCACTGCACACACAGAGAGCTGACACAACAAGATGACACAACAAAAAGAGACACAGATTCCCGGTGCTGCTGGAAAGGATAGAAGTGGTCACAGAAGAACACACAGCGAATGGGCACAGAGAGCAGGCAACTGGGGGGGGGGGTGAATTTTTTTAAAAAATCTTCTTTTCCTTAGGATACCAGTAATTAGAGTCTGCTGATGAGGAGGGCAAGCATTCACACGCATAGTCGCAATCAAAAGTCTCACTGTCGACTCTGAGTGTCTTGGCACAGGAATCCCTCCTGCTTGTTTTCTTTTAGTTTTATTTTTTTTTTTAAAGTCATTTGTGTTCCCAGTTTTTGTCCTTGTGCCTGGCACTGAGTAGGCACTGGATAAATATTTGCTGACTGACCTACAGAAAGACTGACCACGCCCCGGACCAGTGCTCAGTCTGGGCTTCCCGGAATTCCTGGAATTTTTTTTCTTATTTAAAAAACAATACATGCTCTTTACAGAAACTTGTAAAATAGAGAAAGTCACACACACACAAAAGAGAAAATAAATCTCAACATATCTACCAGCCCTGGAGACAATTGGCCACAGACTTGAGCATTTTCTCATTCATTAAATATTCTTCAAAAAACAGTTTTTAATGGCAATATAATAGTCCATTGTGTGGATGTGCCATATTTAACCCTTCCCTCACTTTCAGTCCTAGAAATTCTTTGATTTGCACCATTCGAAATGATGTTACAAATGTTACACAATAAATTCTCTATTAAAGCTGATTGTGGAGTTACTTTTTTAAAAAAAAAAATTATATCCATTTAAGTCCAATTACTAGTGCCCAATATATTTTAAATGCTGACATTTCTGAAACAAAGATTTTAACAGCCTCTACTGTGATGAGAGTTAACTAACCTTCTCCCCCATGCTTAACCCTGGGTCCCTGTAAAGGGTAAGACAAATCACAGGTGAATAATTTGAAAACATGTCTTGAAACCCTAACCTACATGTAGGGAGAGCATTAGCTAGAAGGCATTTGCCCTTTCAAAAAAGCTTGTGAAATAAAGCCACGGCTCATAACAATGCACCAAGCTAGAAATTCATAGCCTCAGGAATCCGTACCCTACTGAGTTAGTAAAACACAAAACAACTAATATCATTATGTTGATTGTTGTCAATTTATTCATGGCCCTAAATTAAAAGCTAATTTCTCTTTACAAAAGACAAAATCATGATTTAAAAGGAGAAAACACTTGGGAGGGGAAGCGGTCAAAAAGAGCAAGTACTTTTTAAATGTAATTAACATAAGGTTATTCAGTTCTACTCAGGAATATATTTGCTTCATCCTGAAACAAAAACTTCATGTTTGAAATAATATAACATAAAAGTCAAAACTTACAAAAATGATTTGCTGTATTTATAAGGAAAAAATCCATTTTGGTGTTTGTTTTTTTTTCCTGTTCCTGGGCATTTTACCTCAGAGACTGGTGTCCTACTGAAAGATTTGCTTTGCTCAAAGCTCACTGTAGTCTGGGTAACTTCAACTCCTATGTACATATCTCTTTATTTAGTTATGCTTTATTTAGTTGTCAGCCATTACAAATATCTAAAGTATTATTGTTATTGCACAGAATAGCTTAACTCATATTTATTTTTTATTTTTTTAAACTCTTAATAGGACAATTTATTTTGGGGCTTCCAGTCAAGCAAAGCTGCTACAACTTGAAACCCCATGGAAAGGTCTAGAGATAGAGCCCTGGGCTCTGAGCCAGTCATTCAGTGGGAAACCACTGTTTTAGAAAGCAGGTTCTTTGGAGTATAGTGTGAGTGAGATTGAAAGCAGTCTTTATGCGGGACAATTTTGCTGTGAAGCCTGAGTAATTGACCCTTTCTTTATTTTGCTTTCGGGTTTTCACTCTTTGTCATGACTCCCATTACAGCTCATTTTCCAATCACAAAGTGTGATGCTTAAGTTCATGTGTCAGTTTGGCCACGTTACGGTGTCCAGTCATTTGGTTGAACAAGCCCTGGCCTGTGAGGGTGCTGCATGGAGTTAAATCATTAGTCAGTTGATTGTGTCTATGGCTGATTACATCTACAACCAACAAAGGAGATGACCTTCAGCCACAGGAGGAGTCTTATCCAATCCATTGAAAAAGGGAGAACTGATGATCATTTATGTCAGCAGTCAGAAAAAAGAACTTACTTTCGACAGCCAGCTTCTCCTGGCAAATTCACTGAAACCTTCATTGGAATTCCCAACTTGACGCCTGCCCAATGGAATTTGGACTTGCCAATCCCATGGTCATATGAGCCAATTCCTATAATAAATCTCATAATACATACATATATATATCCTGTCAGTTCTGTGTCTCTGGAGAATCCTGACTAATATGCTAATACACATACCTTTTAGAGCTTCATGGCTATGAATGAGCACTGTCACCACTTCAGTCAAAAAGGTTACTCAGTAGAAAGTTGAGTAAATTTGCTTTTATTAATGTGAGGGTTTTCTTAACATTTCCCTTGAGTAGGGAAAGCAGTACTGATCCTACTTTCCTTGTATACTTCCTTAGATATGTCCAATGATTGATCTTGAATATTCTTAGGGCATGATTGACTGAAGTAGACCATCACAGAATGAGCTCAAAGCCACTGCAGGTTCTTCTCAGCACATGCTGGGAAGTCAGCGACACCAAAGCTACTGTTCGAGGACAGAGGACAAAGAATGAGTGGCGTTTCAAGTGCCCTTATGTTTCTCTTCAGCAACAAATGATGTGGGCAGACAGGAAGATTGAAGACATGTAGCCACCTTCAAATGATGCAAGACAAGATATGTTTCTCTTGCTATTTTTCTTTCTGGTGGTGGTGGCAGATTCTAAAGTTCTAGGCTGTAGTGAAGATCCAGGAAGCTGGGTTTCGAGGCAGAGTGGGTTAGGGTCAGGGTTAGGGTCAGGGTTAGGGGATAGAGTATAGTCTAGGGTGGACTGAACAGCAATAGAATCTTTGCATTTTCTCCCTTGGCTCTGTCCTCACACTTGTGTGCCAGTTCTTGCTAAGCTAGTCTCCTGGTCTCTGCCATGCCACATCACACCTTCTCTTGGTGGTTGCTAAGGGTTGAATTGCCTGCCCTCACCCCCAAATTTATGCCAAAGTCCTGATCCCCAGGATTTCAGAATGTGACCCTATTTGGATATAGGGCCTTTGCATATGTAATTAGTTAACATGAGGTCATCCTGGGTAGGATGGGTCCTTAATCCACCTGACTGTTGTCTTCTTGCTTTTTTTAATCTTTTTTTAAAGATACATAAATCACACAAAATGTTGCATTAAAAAATATAAGAGTTTTCCATATACCCCACTCCCCACACCCCCCCCCACTCCTCCCACATGAACAAATTCTTTCATTAGAGTGGTATGACTGTTGTCTTCTAAGACAATGTATTAGTCAGCCAAAGGGGTGCTGATGCAAAATACCAGAAATGGGTTGGTTTTTATAAAGGGCATTTATTTGGGGTAGGAGCTTACAGATACCAGGCCATAAAGCATATGTTACGTCCCTCGCCAAAGTCTGTTTTCATGTGTTGGAGTGAGATGGCTGCCGACGTCTGTGAGGTTTCAGGCTTTCTGGGTTCCTCTGGGCTCAGCTCCTCTGTTTCCTCCACAAGGTCAGCTGTAGACTATGAGGCTTTCTAGGCTTGGCCTCTCTCCACAAGGTCAGCTGTAGAGTACTAGCCAAACGGCTCTGACTCTCTCCCTGGGGCTCCAGCTTCAGCATCAAACTCCAACATCAAAACTCCAACATTAAGAACCCACACATCAAAAGCTCCAACTCCATCCTTTGCCATGCCTTTTATCCGTGAGTCCCCACCCACCAAGGGGACTAATGCCCAAATGATGTGGCCCAATCAAAGCCCCAATCATAACTTAATCATGCCCACGTACAGACCAGATTACAAACATAATCCAGTATCTATTTTTGGAATTCATAACCATATCAAACTGCTACAGACAAGAAGACACACAGAGACAAAGACACACAAGGGAGAAGGCCATGAGGAGATGGAGGCAGAGATCAGAGTGGATGCATCTATGAGTCAAGGAATGCCAAGGATGGCCAGCCAACACCACGAAACAGAAGAGGAAGGATTCTGCACATACACAGCCCGACCGACACCTGGATTTCGGACTTCTGGCCTCCAGACGATGAGTCAATACATTTCTGTTGTTTTAAGCCACCCAATTTGTGGTACTTGGTTGTGGCAGCTCTAAGAAAGTAATCATGGCTGTGGATGGGATCAAGGGGAGAGATGGCTTAATGGACACTGGTGGCTATGCCTAAATTCTCCCCTAACCCATGCCAAAGAACCCACATTTTAACTTTGGCACATCACCTATGTGCTTTGAGGAGAAAGGAACCTACCCTTAACTCCTGGTTGGCTTAGCTCAATCATCCCATTCCATTCCCAAGCTAATGACATTG
Source organism: Dasypus novemcinctus (assembly GCF_030445035.2). Taxonomy (NCBI): domain Eukaryota; kingdom Metazoa; phylum Chordata; class Mammalia; order Cingulata; family Dasypodidae; genus Dasypus; species Dasypus novemcinctus. The sequence continues at coordinate 37,641,801 of NC_080688.1, forward strand.
GTTCAGGAGTGGGCATCTGACTTAAGGGGTCCATTCAAGGTGAACCTCAGGACTCCTGCTTGGGAGCCTTGGCAGGGATTTTCTCTCTCTCCTCCTCTGCATACCAGGATGTGCAGGAACCACCCCAGTCATTTTGCCACCTGACAGAAGTCACTGAAACCTGAAATCAACAAATGCAAGTCGTCCATGCAAAGAAGCGGCAGCCACAGAGCAAGAGCTCCTGGGCTGATGGACTCCGAAGCCCGCTCCACCTCTGGATTTCCAGTTACGTGAGCACATACATGCCCTTATTGTTTAACCCTGTTTGAGAAGATTTTCTTTGAACCAGAAACATTGTAACTTTTTAGAGTATTCTACTGTGACTCCGGACACCCATCTCTAGGTGTTTTTCTTTCGACACAATGTAATGGGTGGTAATCAATTGCTCATCTCGACTAGAATGCAGGCTACGTGGTATACATTTGCAGTGAACAATAGTAGAAAACAATACTGTTCAAGTATACAATATGATGTGAAGGAGGAAGGGAGGTATTTAAGGTTGTAATAGTCATTTATCACATTATTTCTATGAGAAAATATGTTCTAAGACCCAAATGAGCAACTAGTAAATGAACTTTTAGGGACAATCTGGGTCTCAGGTTCTCATGAAGGTGAGATGAAGTTTAAGGGAAATTTTATTTGTGATATTGTGTGATTTTGTGTTACAGGTTCATTTTAGGAAAGTAAAAATGAATCTCTATAATAGAGCAGCATTCTTGAATCATAGGGCATTTGAAAATTATTCATTCTCCATTTAGCAAGCTGTATCTTGTTTTCACAGCAGCTGGAGGATTTACTGTCATTATTTTAACTATTTTTGAAATTCCAGCATAGTGCTCATGTCTTGCCACTAAATATTTGTACACAGAATAGCTTATTTGCTACAGTAGATTCATTTTTTGATTTGTCAAGCTTTATGGAAACCGGAGAGATCCAAACAGGCTCATATTTCTGAGCAAAAGCAAATAGTAATTTCCTCCTTCTCCACCCAGGGGTTAGTTGAAGCAGGGACTTTTTCTATGAGGGGAGATATTTGTCACCTTGAGATGGTTTCAAAATAAATATGCAGTGGTTCATAATACTTTCCGTTCAGCCCTTAAGAGATAAGTTAAAAAACAAGTAACCAAATAAATACAGAGAGTGCCTCGAAATAAAACAAAAAGACTCATGTTTAGAGTCATAATTAGACTAAACCTACCCTAACTGTAGGTGAGGCAGGTAGTGGCCTATTTGGTAGGAATTACACGTTACTTAAAGGCTCCCTCTCCCACTCCCGGAATTCCCTCCCACTAGACTGAGCTGAAATTCTACTGATGACTCTTTTTAAGAAATCATTTTACACAAAGTCCCCCTGACACAGCAGTATGTTACCTCTGGAGAGCAGGTCATTAGCCCATTAAGTTCCAGTAGCCCATGAGCTTCCATCAGCTCTTAGGCAGGTTCCTGGGAGTGGGAAGAGGGGAAGTGTAGAATGTGGGGCAGCCCAGTGGGAGACCCTGTCGGTTACGGAGCACGCGTGTGGGGGCAGGGATACCAAAGACAAACTTGAACTATTTCATAGTTGTGCTTGGGCTTTCCTTATCTATCTTGACTCCAGAGAAGTCAGTAAACCTCATTCTCCTTCTTGGGCCTGAGAAGATGTGGACTGGAAAATATCCTCCTTCCACATCATTCCCATTCTCTGCCCTGTTGTTACTAATTTTATGGTTTTCTACAAAGAAGTCTCACTGGGACCCCTGTGGGCAAGAGAACAACTATTCAGATGCTGCTTCTCTCCCCTGAATGACTTGCTTGGGATTATGTCCAGAAACAATGCCTCTTCATTGAGTTCCTGATTCAGTCTCTATATCAGAGTTGGGGATGAAAGAATAAGAGAAAACATGATACTGCGGTTTGGTCTTGAAATTGTGGAACAGAAGAAGCATGTCAAAGTGCCGCAGGTCTAGGACTGGGCTATGTTTCTATTTAAGGTGCATCCAATTAGATAGGATAATTTATGGTGACAATTTTTTTAGAAGAATTCCATAGGGTGGAGATTTATTATATGAACTGGCTTATTCAACTGTGGGGATTGGCAAGTCTGAATTTGGTAGGAACCGCAGGCTGCAAGCTGGGAACTCTGGTGAAGGACCCAAAAGAAGCTGGTTGGCTGAAGTAGAGATGGAAATTCTCTCTTCTGAGAATCACCACTTCTCCTTTAAGGCCTTCAATTGATTGGATGAGATGTCTCATTGCTGAAGGCAATCTCCTTCAGTTGATGCAGTTGATCAATCGGTTGATCACAGATGTAATCAGCCATAGTGCAATCAACTGACTGATGACTTACATCCATAAAATATCCTCATGGTAACAATCGGGCCAGTGGTTGCTTGACCAAAGAACTGAACACCATAACTAGACAAATGGACAAGCTGACCCGTGAACTTAACCATCACAGACTTGATCATATCTTTTTAGGGGACACACTCGACTGACTATGGGTTGCCAGGGAAGGAGTCCCTTGGTGTGGACAATGGCTGGTTTTCCTTCAAGGGCCACCAGTTCTCAGTTTTCTCACTATGCACTGCCCACCCCCCATATTGAAGAGAAATCTGGTTTATCCCAAGCAAAACAATGGAAAAGCAATAGAATTCTTAAATTGAATTCAGCCTAAATTAAAGAAACTTGACATTTTATTTGAACGAGCTTTTCAGAAGTGACTCATTTCTCTTGCATTCTTTTCCCTTTTTTTAAAATTTATTTTTATTTTATTATTATTATTATTATTTTTAAAGTGACATAAATCACACAAAGTCCCTTTCTTGATATGACCTTTTCCTCTTTTATTTTTTGGCAAATGCCAAGTCATGAACCTATTCCTTTATATTATACTTAATGACTAGAGGGAGTTGCTCCTGAGACTGAAATCTGTTCCTTAACACTAGAATGATGAAAACAAAAGAGGAATGCGTAGCCAGCATTTAAAATGGAAGTTACTTTCGTACTCTACGTTGGTGCTGCTGGAGATGCCCTTGATGTTCAATAAATATTTGCTGATTTGTACCATTGGCATTAGTCATTAATTCTTCTTTTAAAGTATTCTTTCTAATATGCTCATAAATTATTTCCTGGTACTATTTTCTGAATCCAGACATTATGGTATTCTTAATGACTGAATTGGGAGGAAAAAAAAGTGGAGAGTATTCTGAAGTTGAAGGTAATAGAATGTGGTGAAATGTTAGTCCATAAAAACCCAGCAAAACCTAGGAAGTAAAGAATCAATGCCCTGTGGCAATAAAAGCCTCAGAATAGCTCCTTTTAGGAACGGGGTTAGAAAATCTTCAATGGCTACAGTAAGAATTTGTTTATATTCCGATTTTGGATAAGTTAATTTATATATTTATGTCATTTGGTAATCAACTATTCAACAGAACCCCTCCAGAACTTGGTATTCAAAATTCTGTTTTAAAATTCTATTTAGGAGGAGGCAGCAGATGTAGCTCCAGTGGTCGAGTGCCTACTTCCCATGTATGAGGATTCATACAGGTAGGATGGTTCAATCCTCGTACCTCCTTAAAAAAAAGTTTCTATTTAAAAAAAGAGTTTAATTTTTAAAAAAGATCATACCTTTAGTGTGGATTGGTGTGATACTGATAAGGCTGGAACTTAGGCTTTGGGCTTGAACTGCTGTACCTAAAACTCTCTACCTTAGCATCTTCAACACGCATTTAGTAGTGTTAATGCAGTAGACACATCGTTGGGGATACAAAGATGAGCAAGATGTGACGTGGCTCGGGCTAAAGGAGACAGGGAAGCGCTAACGAGGAGCAGCACGCAGCCGCCTCCACACAGCCGTGGTTGTTTTTTGCCAGTTGCCCAGTGTCCCACTTGGGTGCCCTCACCCACAGAGGGAGGAAGTGGAATGGTGAGGGGACAGCCCCTTAGGGTTCCCGGCAGAGACCTGGGTGGGGGAACTGCAGAAAATGGCCAGCTCTGGGGCCAGGCTTTGAACACTCCCAACCTCAGTGGCTTTATCTGATCCTTGGGATAATAACAGCTACCTCCCAGGTGTTGTGAGGTTACCAAGAACTAGTCCACGGAAAGGGCTGGGCTCAGAGGACACTTGGGAAATGCCAGCCATCGTCACCACTGTTCCTACTACCCCTAAATGTTTGGGGAAACATCCCCATATTTGAAATGATGGACACATTTGTCATTGTGAGGACAGCACATTGGAAGGAAGAGAAATTGTTTTCCCTTTTAAATCAGCAAGTTTGACATCATGAGTCAGTCTAATGCCAACCCAACACTTTTGTTGGCATCCAGTACTTAAAGATGGTAAAGAGACTATATATATATATGTATTTTTTTTCTTTAGAAAATTATCAATAAATTTGTCAAAGAGTGAATGAGTTTGTGAGTTGGGCCAGCTTATTGGAATAAGGCCAGTATGCTCAAGGGGAAAAAATCACATTTATAAAGAGATAATTTTAGAATACGCATTAAATAAAAAAGTGTTAAAATCAGTTCCTTGATTTGCAGGAAGAGGAAATATATCATATCTTATTTCCTAACTTGAGAGATTGGCTTCTAATTACTGCAAGGAAAATTCCAGATTTAACATATTTGAACTGATGCTCCTGAATTGGTTTCAGTTGCTGAAAGGAAAGAAGAATCCACAGCATTAGTTTGAAAGTCTTAGATGTAAAAGGCACACTAGTCCCTGGGCTCTCAAGAGCAGGAGTTCTTAACCAGGGGTCCATGAGCTTCAACTGTTATTTGAAAGAAACATCATTCTTGTGGGGACGTGTTGGTGTGGGTGTGATATATTTATTAAATAATACACAGTATAGTGTGGACTTAGTAAGGGTCTGTGGTTTTCAGCTGACTGGCAAAGGGGTCCATGGAACGAAAAAGGTTAAGAGCCCCTGCTCTAGAAAGACTGCCCATTTGACCCTATCTCTGTCACTTTACTAGCTGAGTGACCTGGGCAACTTACTTAACAACTCTGTACCTTCTCAGTAAAATGAGATTAATACAAGTACCTACCTCATACGGTTACAAAAACAAAATGTAACAGCTCTTAAAACTGTACCTGGCGCCGGCATGCACTCATCAAATGTTAGCTCTTATCAACACTACTAAGCTTTTAAACTTCCCTAGATTCTCAACCCCAGTAATCCCTTGTTCAATTCATTCACACTCACACCAACTGAGCAGGTCCTATGTGTTGGCCACTTGTAAGCTAAAACTACCAGGAAAGTTTGGGGGAAGTGGAGCGTCCGCCTACCACATGGGAGGTCCAGGGTTCAAACCCAGGGCCTCCTGCCCTGTGTGATGAGCTGGCCCATGCACAGTGCTGATGAGCGCAAGGAGTGCCGTGCCGCGTAGGGGAGCCCCATGTGCAAGGAGTGCACTCCGTACGGAGAGCTGCCCTGCACTGAAAAAGTGCAGCCTGCTCATGAGTGGCGCCACACACACGGAGAGCTGACACAACAAAAAGAGACACAGATTCCCAGTGCCGCTCATAAGGATAGAAGCGGACACAGAAGAGCACACAGCGAATGGACACAGAGAGCAGACAACTGGGCGGGGGGAAAGGGGAGAGAAATAAATTAAGAAAAAAAAAAGAAAGCTTGGGAAGCTGACTGTAGGTGTGAGGCTGTCAATGGTCACCGCAGAAACTATTTTTGACCCTCTTTGGCAATCACTTTTCAGATGAGATACTGCCAACAAGGGGATACAGTTTCTTCTCTTCTGCTTTGCCCAGGAAGGTGGAGGGGGTGGGGGGTAACCTGCATGGTGCAGCCATTCCGCCCCGCTGTGTGGGTGAAGGACACCCGGTTGGAGTGGAGCAGCAGGAGGCGCTGGGGTGAGGAAGGTGGGGCATCCGGGATTCTGCACAGGAGTGGCAAGAGGACCTGGGTCCCAGATTGAAGAGGAGGCTGAAGCCTCAAGGGACCGTGGTAATAGTTCCTATCACCAGAAACACTGAATGCTAATGTGTATATGGCCTGTGCCAGGTGCTGCCTGCCAGATTTCAGAAAAAAAATTCAAGGTAACGATTTCTCCAGGCTGTGAGGAGAGCAAGGGTCTTGTGATCACAGGGGCGCACACAGGGGCTTCAAAAATACTGGTAATATTCTATTTCTTCACTGGGTTTTGTTCTGATCTTATCTTGGAGACCACACATATGTGTTAGATATACTCTCATAGGTATACATGGTTTTTTAGCTGCTAAGATAAAGATCAAAAAAACAGTGACTTAAGTTAGAAGATATTTCTCTTCCATGTAACAATGCGAGCCTAAGTGGTCCACTTCTACAGTCCCACAGTATCACAGACTGAGATACTTTCTACTCTACTGCTTTGTCACTTAGTGCAGCATGCAGCTTCCATCTCATAGTCCAATATGGCTGCTGCAGGGTCTGCCATCATATCTAAATTCCAGTCATCAATTGAGGAAAAAAGAAAGGGGGAAGCATCCTTCTTTCCTTTTAAGGGCATGACCCAAAAGTTGCACTGCTACTTCACATCCTGTTACCTAGAATCTAGTCTCATTGCCATACTTAATTATAAGGAAATCTGAGAACTATAGATTTAGCTGGGAGGCAATGTACATAGCTAAAACATCTATTTCTAGAGAAGAAAGAGAGAGCAAATCTTGGGGGGCAAATAGAAGCCCTGCCAAAGATATATTTTATAAAAATATATAGGTGGGTAACATTTGTGGCTCAACAAACTGGGCTCCTGTCTACCATATAGGAGGTCCAGGATTCAATGCCCAGGGCTTCCTGGTGAGGGCAAGCTGGCCCATGCAGTGAGCTGGCCCACATGGAGTGCCGGCCCACGATGGAATGCTGCTCCAAGTGGGAATGCTGCCCTGTGTGGAAATGACCCCTGAGTGGGAAAACTGCCCCACATGGGAGTGCTGGCCAAAGCTGAGAGCTGGTGCAGCAAGATGATGCAACAAGAGACACAGAGGAGAGAAACTAAGAATACGTAGCAGGACAGGGAGCTGAGGTGGCACAAGAGAGTAATTGCCTCTCTCCCACTCTGGAAGGTCCCAGGATCGGTTCCTGGGGCCACTGAATGAGAATACAAGCAGATACAGAAGAACACACAGAAAATGGACACAGAGAGCAGACAACAGGGGGAGTGGGGGGGGGGGGGGACAACACAGAAATAAATAAAGTAACTCTTTATAACACATACATATAGGTAATTAATTTAAAGAGCTGAAGGTAAAAACTATACTTTGCAATGCATTCACTATGAACTTACTTATTTAAATAGCATTAGGGTCTTGATAGAGAGTCAGCAGAGAAGAGAGAAGCTTCCATCTTAAATGTTGGAAGCTGCATTTGAAATGAAGCATCAAAACCAGTAATGCAAATCAACCAGAAAATGATTTCAATTTCAAGAATGCCACAAGCCCACAACTCTGGAGGAATATAACTAGCACTTAAAGCCAGAGACACCTCTTGCATGTAGGGATTGAGTGTGTGCTGGAGTATTATTGAGAATGGGTGCCATGGACATTAGGTGGTCTGGGACCAAGGCAGGAATACACACATACACACACCGCCTTCTAATTGGTCAGGTGAGAATTCGTAGAGAAGGTAACACTTCTGGGCCCAGTGGAAGAGGACAGGGGGAGCTTGATGGGTAACTTGGCCACCATCCTGAAAAAAGAGAAAGTATTATCAATGAAACTAACACAAACACCCTGCATTTGGGCCCCCTTTTCCTTGTGCCATGCATTCAGTGACTGTTGAGTGTGTGCCTACTATGTGCTCTGGGCTCTGGGAAAACAGTGGCCATCAGAAGAGACAACTATTCCCAGCTGCGTTCAGTTTACATCCTAGTGTTCCAATCTCTTTTATTGTTTTGGGTTCCATTTTAATGCCCAAAATCACACTATGATTTACTTAGAGAGATTCAGTCTTGACTTGGCCCCCAAAACCACAGCTTGGAGAGGACGGGGAGCTTAGATCATACCTAGGGCAGATCTGAGAGCATCTCCCCCCTCACCACCCCCCACTCTCAGGAAAGTTAAGTGACAGTTGAATACTAAGAGGCAATGAATCCTTTGCTGGCATTTTAAATTAGAATTTTTTCAGAAAATACACACAGGTAAGGGAGAAGGGTCAGACACTGGCTCGCCAGCAGTACAGCATCGATGGTTTCAGGGGTCAGTTCCAGGATTGGTTTGCTGGCGTAGACCTGGGCAGCTGCACAGGGCCCAGGGCTCAGAGGATCCCCACACTTCTTTAATCCTCTGCAGTCACAGTCTTGACATTCTTAACAATTTTCCAACAAGGGGCTTGTAATTTCATTTTGCATTGAGCTCTGTTAACTCTGTAGCTGGTCAAGATTACTTTAAATACGATGGTGACTATTCCCCCGGCCGCATCCCGCCTTACAGATGGAGAATGTTCTTCCAAGAGCCGAGGAAGAGGCTGGCAGATGCCCTCTGTGGTTTCCACTAAGGAGGGGAGAGTTCTTTGGGGAAGCGCCAGTTTCCCGTCTTGCCCACCCCAAGCTTTGCACACCATGTGCCCTCTGCCAGCAACACCCTGCTTCTCCCAGTGCTTATTCTGGGAAGCCTCCTCTGACCCCTCAAGACTTAGATCAGGCACCACTCCTTGGACATACTCATGCTTTAACCACTTCTGTGCTGCAAGTGCCTCTGTGTGCATCTCCCAACCAGTGAGCCACTTGAAGGTCACACTACATTTTATTACTATTGAATCCGCTGGGCTTGACACACATATCTTAAAGGAAAGAAAATCTTTAAAGTTAGCAACAATTACAGTGAGGAGAATTCATTATATTAATAGGAAATACCTTTTCAAGTCACACCCCAAGGGTCTTGATACCATATAAAAGATATTGAGGAAAACAATGCTAAGCTGTTTTTATTTTTATTTATTTTATTATTATTTTTTTTTAAAGCAAGCACAGATTAGAACAGAAGATAGGATTTTACACTCTTAGTTTAGGGAAAGATGTGACTTTATTTTATTTTATTAAAGATTTATTTATTTATCTCCCTTCCCCCCCCCCCAATCTCCGGTTGTCTGTTCTCTGTGTCTGTTTGCTACTTCTTCTTTGTCCGCTTCTGTTGTTGTGAGTGGCACGGGAATCTGTGTCTCTTTTTGTTGTGTCATCTCTCCGTGTGTGCGGCACCATTCCTGGGCAGGCTGCACTTTCTTTTGCGCTGGGCCGCTCTCCTTACGGGGCGCACTCCTTGCGCGTGGGGCTCCCCTACGTGGGGGACACCCCTGCGTGGCACGGCACTCCTTGCGTGCATCAGCACTGCTCATGGGCCAGCTCCACACGGGTCAAGGAGGCCTGGGGTTTGAACCACGGATCTCCCATGTGGTAGGCGGACGCCCTAACCACTGGGCCAAGTCCCCCGCCCTAAGCTGTTTTTAAAAAATCAGCTGATGTATGTGATATAGCTATGTGAATATCCATTAATAATAAAAATAATCTGTTATTTTACTCCCTTGCTCGTAGCCCCTTCTGGAATCCATAGGGACCCCTTGAGCCCCACGAGTTTTCTAAAGGCAACAGAAACCATCGATACAACAGGGCAGCTTTGTGTCATACCAGAGAGAACTGTCTATCTTGGGGGCACGTCAGATCCTCCCAGGGAACAGGGCTTGCTCTCTGGTTGTCTGAAGAGGTTTTCACCCTTGAGGTCCATTTTCCAATGAATACACTTAGGCATGTGATCGTTTTTTTCCTCACCAACACTTTCTATCTTTTGCTTTGCAAGGCATATTTTTGGCATCTACAGTTTTAGTATAATGAAGTTTCCAATTAAAGGACTTCTGTATGCATCATGATGCTGCCAGCCTCTCCACTTTCTTGCCAACCCTTTACCAGCCTTGATTCAGTTCTCCGCTTTCCCCCACCTCCATGTACTTGCACCTGCTGCTCCTTCTGCTGGCAACACCGTGTCTTGCCTGCCTAGCTCCTTCCTCAAGGCAGTGTCAGGTGACACCTCCTCCAGGAAGCCTCCCTGGTTTAGGGAAGTCCTTGCAGCTTCCGTGATTATAGTCCAACACCCCCCTGCCTGCTCTATCTCAGGGCACTCAACACCCAATATGTTGACTTTCTGTTAACTTTTCTAACTCTCAAGCTGATCTGTGAACAGTGAAGGATAGAACTCTGTCATTCATCTTTTACCACAACTGACTACCACAGTGTTTGCCCTCCAGCAGGCACTCGCTCAAGGATTTTGAATGATCAAATGAAAAAGAAAACCCCACAAAAAACAAATGCACAAACTTGCTTGCACTATGAATTAGATACAGAGAGAGAGCTTGAGATCTTAAATAATTCCATGATTATCTGGTACCCTCAAAGCCTCTTCCCCCGAGGTTTTTTCTTTAACCCATCCGTCCCTTACTACCTAACTTCTTGGTATTCTCTCTCTCCACCCTCACCTCCCTTCCCCTTAAGGAGAGGCCTGAAATAAAGTTTGTGTTTTTACCTATTTAAACTTACTTCAACAAACAAACTGTGTATTGTGCCAGACACACTACTTAGCAGTTTATAAAAACTAATTTAGTCTTTATAGCAATCCTATGAGGTAACTACTGTTATCACGACACCCTTTTAAATAAAACCTTTTATTTTATTAACATATAAACAACTCAAAACTTCCCATTTTAATCACTTTCAGTACTTTACAATATTATGCTACCATCGCCAACTTTATATTTTCCCAACTTTTCATCACTTTAAACAGAAACTTTGCACCCATTTAAGCAAGAATGCCCTCTCCACTCCTATTCCTCTCCAGCCCTTGGTACCCCATAACCTAGCATGTTTCTATGAAATTTACTTATTCTAGGTGTTTCATATAAGAGATCACACAATATTTGTCTTTTTGTCTGACTTATTTCATTCAACATGATGTCTTCTTCAAGGTCATCTGTATAACAGAGTGTATCAGAACTTCACTCCTTCTTATGACTACTGAATAATATTCTACCATATGTATACGCCCCATTTTGTTTATCATTCATCTGCTCATAGACAATTTGGGTTGCTTTCACCCTTTGTTTTTGTGTGTGTGTGTTTTGTTTTTTTAAGATTTATTTATTTACTTAATTCCCCCGCCCTGGTTGTCTGTTCTCTGTCTATTTGCTGCGTCTTGTTTCTTTTGTCCGCTTCTGTTGTCCTCAGCGGCACAGGAAATGTGCGTGGCGCCATTCCTGGGCAGGCTGCACTTTCTTTCGCGCTGGGCGGCTCTCCTTACGGGGTGCACTCCTTGCGCGTGGGGCTCCCCTATGCGGGGGACACCCCTGTGTGGCAGGGCACTCCTTGTGCGCATCAGCACTGCGCATGGGCCAGCTCCACACGGGTCAAGGAGGCCTGGGGTTTGAACCGCAGACCTCCCATGTGGTAGACGGATGCCCTAACCACTGGGCCAAGTCCGTTTCCCTCTTTCACCCTTTGGTTACTATGAATTATGCTGCTATAAACATTGTTGTGCAAATATATTTCTTTCAGTTCTTCCGAGTATATAAAACATATATCAAGAAGTGAAATTGCCGGGTATTATGACAATTCTATGCACTTTCTGAGAAACTGCCAAGCTGATTTCCACAGTAGCTGCACCATTTTACAGCACCACCAACACTGTATCAGGATTCTAATTTCTCCGTATCCTCGCCAACACTTGTTTATTTTCTGAAACACCCCTTTCCACAGATGAGGAAACTGAAAAGCAGAGAGAGTAAGAAACACAAGATTAAAGTCTGGGGTCTACAGACACACAAGCAGAGAGTGAGTGAGCTGCAGAGGTGGGCTTTGAACCCAGGCCTTCCTGCTTTTTAATGTCTCTCCAGGGGCTTAGTCTAGCCTCAGCACAGAGGATGGAGCTAGCATCTGCTGCTGGCCCATCACTGAGCAAGCTTTGTCACTCCTTCTCCTAGCCACATAGCCTTTTTCACTTCCTCCCAGAGCACACGGAGATCTTTACAGAAAGAGGCTGTGGAAATGCAAAGGCTGACGGCTTTATTTGTGGACCCACACTGTGGTTTTTGCTTGAGTGCGCTGGACACCAGCTCCTGTGGAAGCCAGCCTTTTAAAAGGGTGAAACACCCACACTGTTATTGTTGGATAATTGAATGCCTTTAATTTGTGGTATTATAAACAGAGCAGTAATCTGGCTCAAGAATAGTCAGAAAAAGTTATTTGATATCCATTAAGTTAGGTTTCTATTTTTATTCACCTCTGCAGCGGTGAGTAATATGGCCAGGAAAAAGCAACATGGTAATGTATTCTAATGGGTGCCTGCTAAACCAATGGGTGAAAATAACAACTCAGCTTCCTTCCCGAACAGATTGATATTGTTTTCCTTTTAGGAATTATGGCAGTTTAGCTTTCTTTAAAACATGCATTTTAAAGGGAAGAACACAACTCTTTCATATCATGGTCTTGGAACTGTAATCTTTTTAAAAGATCTGTTTAAACTGCTATTATCTAAAAAATTTACCTTACTCAGAAAATTGTGATAATTTAAGATAAGGCAAAACATCCGATCATGTAAGGCAGATATTTATATAGTAAATATGAAGTCCCCATGCATTTGTCCTGTATTGAAAATAAGAGGGTTCATCCCCAGTAACTGCTTATAGTCAGGGTTCTGTGCTTTAGTTTCATAGGCAAAGAATAATTATTTAGTAGCATCTTCCATACAAAGACATTTCGCGTGGCTTGAAAACTTGAGCCAAAGTTCACCGTTCAGCCTTTGGAGATGAATTATCCTTTTTGTTTAGCTGACTGGTATAGTATTTAGATTGACTCGAAGGTTTGTATTTCCCCTGACAGACTCCCAAGAGCCGGATCAGGCATTTGCTCTCCGTCTTCCCGTGTTCAGGGAGGAGGGCCTGAGTCATTAGTCTGTGATTAATGTTTTGTTGAGAGTCATATTTCTACCATTTTATGGATGGAGCAACTGAGGCACTGAGAGGTTAAGTGGCTTGCCCCTGGATCACAAAGCTGTTTAGTAGATCGAGGAAAACCCAGAACTCTTGCGAGCTGACCAGGATTTTGCACCCAGTTCTCACCAGGTACGCATTTTGCAAATTACAATTCGAGTTGCTATTCTTGCCCACAGGCAGATTACCAGACTGAGAGTCGGAACTAAAACAAGATGTTGGCAAACACTTCGTCGGGGAAGGAAGCTGCTAAGGTTTGCTTTGACTAACAGCCCCGACGTGGGTGCTAAGGCTCCCTGGACGGACCCTCATGGACGCCATTCCCTTGATCCCCGATGGCTCCTGTCCCATGAGGATTCAATCAGCCTTGGCGAGGGGCGGGTGGGGGGGGCTGTAAATCTGGGAGAGCAGCAAGTATTCAGGGTCTTGAACTTTATCAGGTTTGAATGTGTGATTGTGAAAGTAAAGAGCAGAGAAATGACAGCACTTAGTAAATCAGAGCCAGAGAAGATCAGGGCTGTCAAAGGCAAGAGAAAAACAGGCTCTGGGTACAAGCTCTGCCTAAAACCTGCAGGGATGGGAATACTTTCATGTTTCTTTCAGACTTTGCCTTCTGAAAAACAAATCTCTTTCCTTGTCATTTTATCTAAAGAACAGCCTTCCTTGTTAGGTCCCATGGGTTTCTTTTTTAAAGTTTTCATTATTGAGTTTTAGATCTTGATTTAGAAGATAGGTGCTATAAGGAAAAAAAACAAAGGAAATTAGTTAACATTCTCTGAAGTGGTCGAGATTTTCCCCTATCAGTAATATGTTCTGTGGCTCTTTTGAAATTGTTTGGTTTTCTTCCTTCCAAATAACAAATTATTAAAATAGAATAAAGCTTCGGAAGAAATGGTGATACCAAATTAAAAGGCAAAAATCATGAGAGAAGTATCAAGTTAGGTGACTAGATCAATTTAATGCATTTTTTGTTTTTTCCTTATACCTCTTGCAAGTCCTCTAGTTTGTCCTCCTTCGTGGCTGTTAATTCACTCCTATCTACCACCAGAAAGGAATTCCCAGGGAAGGGCGCTGCAGGGGACAGGGACTCCTTTCTAGAGGCAGAGGAGCATCGAGATGACTATCTTGTCTTGTAGAGGACATCTGAGTCTGCAGCTGGCATTTGCAAGGCCACCAAGGAATGCTTCCTCTTCAAAGGAACCAAAATTAAGTAAAGGACCTAAGTTTTTCTCACTCGCTCCTTCCCACCGTAACACAATAAAGAAGGTCCTAGCTGCTGGGTCCCAAAGGTGAATGGGTGCTCAAAGAAGTTCTTTCCTGGGAATCAACTTAGCTCTGGAGGGCAGCTGGGTCGCACAAGAAATTGAAATTTGGTGTAGTGGACGTGAGCTGCTTACAAAATAGATATTAGTAATAAGAGCTACATAGTGCTTACTTACTATGTGCCAGGTACTATAGCACTTTACATGTAAGAAAGCTTTTAATCTTCCCAATCATTTTGTGAGGGAGGTCTTATTCTCATCCCCATTTTACAGACGAGACAGAGGAAGCTTAGGCAACTTGCCCGATCGCACAGTTATTAAGTGGTGGGGCCAGGATTCAAACCTAGGCTCCTAGAAATTCCCTCAGTGTACAAGCTAGAGCAACTGCTTTCTGCTCACTCTTCACACCCACCCTGAATCCTAGCGATGAGCTGAACTTGGGACCTCTTCTAGAAAGAGTAAGGGCTCAGTCATCTCCATCCACCTTAGCAGCTTTCTGTGGGACTTTGCCTGACTGGCTTGACAGAAGTGCCACCTTCTAGACTGTAAACACTTCACAAGTAGGAGCTGACTTCTATTGCTTCGTGGTGCAGTGCACACTCACTACATGTTGGGCAAGTGGCAGGAAACTGGAGGACTATGGGTTATCTTCCTTCAGTAACAATTCTCTACATAAATATTTGCAACATCGCTGAATGGAGAGGTCATATTTCTGAGTGGCAGATACAGTACATTTTAAATTTCTTGAGCACGTTTTTTCTTTAATTAACTCAAGCAGAGATGTTAGTAACTTAGCAAATCTCCAAAAGCCTACTACCTCCTTTCTCTTACTCCTCTCTGCAATCTCCTCCCTCTACCCTCCACCCCTAGAAAGCTGTCTGGAAGGTCTCTGTGCTGCTACAGTTTTGAGGCAGCTGGAATCTGGTTTCCGACTCTAGAACTGGCATAGCCTGCACACCTAGTACCACCAGCAAAATTCAGAGCAAGCCTGGGTCCCACCTATCTAGTGGGTTGGAAATTTCTGACTCTTTTACCTTCTATGAATGTTCTGATTTTTCCCATCCCCAGAGTCTGGGCTAGGCATAGAGGTGAGAGATTAGATAAAGTTGATGATTCTGGAGCTCACCTTGTTTGGAGGGGGCAACTAGAAAAGAGAGGCATCTTTAACTTCTGGGGCCCAGTGTGAGGTGACAGACAAAAGCTGAAGATCCTGGATTAAATTTTGGAACCCAGAGTCCTGTGTCCAACTATGGCCAGAGAAGGGAACTGGGGTAGGCAGACGTGGGGAGAAGCCCACAGAGGGACTGTCAAGGGCTTCTCATCTGTTAGTCCCAGCTTCTTATTCTATCCTATTTCCAAGCTGTAGAAATGGCTTGGGCTAGTCTGGAATGGGGAGAAATGGTCCATCTTGGAGGTGCCTGCCCTGGAAATTTGTCCATATCTCTTTCTCTTAAACTGTCCCCCTTTACACCCATTCAAAGGGAGGAGAAACAAACTGAGACTCACTCAGTGGGGGGAACACATCAGCATCGGACTCCCCAAAATCACTTGAAAGCTCTGCATCAGGAAACCCATATTCCTTCTTCACCATTGGTGAAAGGGAAGGGATCATCCCAGGGGCAGGGCCGAGGCCCAGCTGGCAGCCCTGGCCTTTTGTAGTGATGCCAGTGGTAATTAATAATGATAATAACCCCCAGACTTCATAACCAAACCGCCCTGAGCATGAGTGAACGATTGGACCTCTGCCCCGGCCCTGCACGCTGTTAGCCTGTGGCCCACGTCCTGGCCACGAGCCTCAGCCTCGTCCGGTTGCCGAATTCCACCCACCATATTCTGAAGGTCTGTTCCAGATGACCCAGAGACGGGGGCCGCACACTGCCCCGCAGCGCAGCGAAATCGCAGGCGGTGGAGGCGGGCAGCGAGAGGTGGTTTTGCTTTTATTAATGTAGTATCAGAAAACCATCACAAAGATGGTAATTTAGGCTCCACTGAACTGGCGTTAGCTTTTCTGCCAAGTACAAGGGGCGACCACTTGGGAACCCCAGCTGGGGCCCGGAGTTCTACCCTCCCGGGCTCCCACCCGCCAGCCACCCAGGCCCCGGCGCGTCCGCCTTCCCAGGGCAGTGGCCGCAGGCCCCGCCGGGCTCGTGCAGATCTGTAGCTGCTGGAGTCGGGATCCCAGGGTGTCAGGCCCATCCAGGCCGCGGGGAGAGGGGCAGGCGCCGGCGTGGAATTTCTTTATCGGGATTCGAAAGCCGCAAGCTTCTCCTTCGCTTCTTTAAGCGATCAAGGAAAGACACCTTTCGATCTTTTGTCAGACATCTTGGCCCTTAATAGCTAGATTTATTTGGTTTAAAGAGGCTACGGGAGAGGCAGGGAGGGAAAATCTTTCGTCGGTCATTGGGTGGCCTAGATAACAAGCTTTAAAAGAGAGAGAGAGAAGAAGAAAGTAAAAAGGTTAATGGATGAGGGGAGGGCTAGAAGGCGCCCAGCGAGGGGCTTTTACAGCGACCATCCCCCGGCCGCCCCCTTATCGCGGCCCTAACTTACCGGCGGCGTAAGAAGTACATTAAGTCACGTAAACAGCACGCGGAGAGGAATGCCACCGCGGTGACCTTTCGCGCGCCGCCGCCGAGCGCCCACCTCCGCGCCGCGCTGGCGGCCGCCGATGGCCGCGGGGGTCAGGCCCCGGGCTGCGCCGGGCCAGGAGGCCGCGGGGCCGGGCGCGGACGCCGGGGGGCCCGGCGGGGCGGCCGCGGGGCTGGGGCTGGGCCTGCCCGAGGCCGCGCGCTCTCGGCCCGGCTCTGCGCGCCCGGGGCTGGAGTCTGCGGGGCCCTTCCCGGAAGCGACGGGCAGAGGAAAGGGGGCCGGGGGATCGGGCGAGGACAGGGGATGATCTCTAGGCCGCGTCGCTTTCGCGCTTCTGCCGCCACCACCTGACATTTCTAAAGAGTACTTTTGGGGTTTTAGAGACTTAAAATAACCTGCAAGTCAAGCCAGAGCCCCGGGCGATGGCTGCGCGGGGCGGATGGTGGAGCGGGGGGTCTCCCCGCGCAGAGGAGAGGCTCCCGCGCCGGGACGCTGCCCGGGGCGCCGAAACCCCCCCGGGCCCTGCGGCGAAAGCGTCGCCCCCGGCAGTAAGAAATATGGTGCGAGTGAGAAGGCCCCATAAATCTGGGTTGAAAAACATCTAAAGTTAAAAGTATGTCTCAGTCGAAAGCTGACTTCCTTTTCTTTCGGAAACGTCGCCGAAACAGCTCGGAACTTTGTGCAGCGGCAATAATGAGCCCGACCGCGCCAGGCAAAGGTGCGTGCTGCCGCGGGGCCTCGCTGCTCCGGAAGCAGCACCCGGCGGGGCCCCCAGACGCCCCTTCCCGTTTGGCAGCAAAGCCCCCGCCCCCTGGCCAATTGGTTGCCGTGCTCTGGCTGAATTCGGATCGCAAATAGTGGGTGTAGCGGGGCCCGAATAAATCAGCCCTGGGGATAGGCCGCGCCGGGAGCCAGGTTCGTCTCCCGGGATGAGGAGGGTTTCGGGGAGGGACGGCTGGCTCCGGAGGGGCTGATGCTTGGGTCCAGTTATTCCCGAAAGAAACGACTTCGTTCAGGATGAGCAAATCCCCAAAGAGGAGACAGCTAGGGGGGTAAAAGAAAGAAAGAAGAAGGAAAAAACAACAATAACCACCACCAAAAAAACCCAGTAAGAAAATAGAAGAACTTCTGTCCACCTGGGGCACTTCGGGGGTTTTCGCCAGCTTTGGGTTTCTCCCTAGTTTGGGGTGCGTCCCTTCTTTCCGCACCCCCTATTCTGGCAGTTTTAAGGACCAGCCGGGGTGCGCCGAGAGAGCTGGCGAGCCGAGGGCGCAACCGTGGGGTGATTACCAAGAGGTGCCGCTCCCCGGGTGCTGGCCCCAGCGCCAAGGCGCACGCCTTTGGTAAAGAGCAAATTAAAGGAGGCAAGCAGCCGGGCTTTCTGTCCCAGGCAACTCTTTCCATCCAACAGTTTTGTTTTACTTTAAAATTAATGAACAAGAAAGCCCATTTTACTTCCTATTCCCTCATTTAGTTGGAAAAGCCAGTTTCAAGAAAATCAAATTTGTGACCCTAACAAAGGAGCAAACGATGATCTCCCACCCCCGCGACACCTTGCTTTAGGCAGTGTTAAAAAGACTGGGAGTGTGGGGGGTAAAATGCCCAGTCCCTTCTGGAGCCCCGAGCGCCCGAAGGTGGGCGAGTCGGGCAGCGTCTGTCCCGCAGCTCACCTCTGCCTCAGCCGCACCGGGGCCAGCGCACCCCAGTCCCTGCCGCCGCCCTGGGGGGGAAAGCAGGTCCCTGGGGGATAACTATTGTGCAAGGTAATGCACACGGACACCAGCGTACTTGCAAAGAGAAAAACCCACCCAAGACAGGGTCAGGCTCTCGCTCCTTGGGGCTCAATCCTGGCCGCTGCCTGAGCCAAAGCACTCGCTGACTCGTCTTCCTTAGAAGTGCCCTCACTGATTTTTATTTTAAACGTGCTTTTAAAGGCAAGCCTGAGAAGCATTATTTCGAAAGAGTCGGACTCAAAGGAAACCCAGGCTGGCGTCTACCACATTTCATTTCTGTAACTGCTGACAAATGAGCTTCCGGAAAAAAAAAAATTAAAAACCCCACTTCACCTAAAATGTAGCCGAAACTCACGAAGGAACCCAAAAGGAAGGCATCCGAAACCTCCCGCGCCAGCCGACGCGGGCCACCTCTTCGGGTAGTCGCATTCGATCGAACTCAGGTTAAATTTTAAAGCCCCAGTTCCTGCTCCAAGTCGCCAGTCTCCATTCCAGAGTTTTCTACCTTCAGCCTTTCCAAAATACTGCCACGCTGCAACTGGGAGCCGCTGCAGGGATCGGGGGAGGCAAGAAGGAATGTAATAAAAGTGACTAAATTGAACGAGAACGGTTTATGGACCTTCTCGGTAGCAATTTAAAATTCAGCCCTGTTTAGCAGCAATTTACAACGAAGAATGAAAAACGATGAATTATCGGCAACTTCCTTGTTTCGGCGTCCCCCTTCCCCCCCACTTCCAACCTCTGTCCCCTTCTGCCCCCAAGATCCACAGGTTCACAACTCACAGTTACACTGAGAGGAAACAACACAGAGCGTCGAGGACTCACAATCTCTGGAAACCATAGTTTAAAAAGCACCTCCCTAGCCCGGCTCCTTTAGGCTCCTCTCTCTTCCCCAACTGGAAAAAAAGAAAAAGCCAACACAAAAACAAATAAGGATCCCAAATGCTTTCAGGGACCTTTAGAAAATCATTTACTTCGATTTACGTGGGGTGGGGAAAAAGTGTAAAAATCAATTCCCACAAAGCAACTCCTGCCCTAGTTAAATTCTCTCTCGGCAGCCTTCTGGGGTCACGCCTGTCGGAAGAAATCCTTTTTGTGAGCGAGAGGGAGCGAGACATATATCACGGCTCCTGCGGCGGACGAGCCCGCGGCCGCTGGAGTCACCGCTGACAGATCGGCGCTGATAACCTCGTGATGTTCATTTCCAGTCACTTTGCCCGCTAAGGACCATATCAGTTTGTACACCGCGGTGATAACTATTTGAAGGGAGCGAAGAAGGGGTGTGTATGTGGGGTGGGGGTAGGGGAGCTGCGATTTCGCGCTGGATCCAGAGAAGGTAACAACGTCCCCCTTTCCAATGACACATCTGTGACTTACCTGAAGTTCTCCAGGGAAAGCTCCGAGCAAACGGAACATCAAAATTCGGAGTGGGGTCCCTGAGCGAGACTGGCGTGCAATCATTTTGCCCATCTGAGCGCCCATCCACTAACCTTTACGTCCGCCACGACTCCGAATTAAAAGTTCCCAAAGGTTAGGTGGGGGAGTGGCGAACGTGAACTTCCCGAAACCCAAGAGTTTACTATGTGTGTGTGTGTGTTTTTAAGAACCAGGGAGCAGGGCACCCGAGATCCTTTTTTCCCAGAGCCGCGACCCCCGACGGCCAACACGACCCCCGAGTCCCAAGGTCCCGAAAAAGGGTCAGGGAAAGTTTAAGGTCGGTCACAAATAACTGCGGAGCCCAAAGCTCATTTAATGCGGAGGGAGGAGTGGGGGGGGGGGGGGAGGCCATCTGGACAAAGCACTCCCCCCCCCCCGCCCCCGCACACTGGGGACACGGTGACCTGGGAGCTCACTGCGCCTCTCCCGCCTCGGTGGCGGCGTGGTGCAGAGCACAAGCCAGCTCCTCCCGTGCCGCGGTTTCCCTCCCCCCCTTTCCCCAAGTGAGTGTGTTACTGGGGGCGGGCGGGGACTGGGGGCGCCGCTGCGAGGCTGCACCGTGTGGATCTCCAGCCAGGTCCGGCGCTCTGTCGCCTCGGCCCCTCCTCCGGCGTCCCTGCGCTCCGTCCCGCCCCCCCCTCCCCAGCCAACCAGCCCCCACTCCCGCCACCCTCCCGCGGCTCAGCCCACGCCCGCAGGCTGCGCGGCCGCGCATTGTCTGCCCCGGGCTGCGCGCTCCCCTCCCCCTCGCCGCCTGCTCCCCACCCCTTTTCTCTCCTCCCCTCGCTCCCTCCTCCTCCTCCTCTTCACCTCCAGCGCCCAGCTGCTCGCAGAGCGCAGTTCCGACCCACAGCCTGGCACCCTTCGGCGAGCGCTGTTTGTTTAGGGCTCGGTGAGTCCAATCAGGAGCGCAGGCTGCAGTTTTCCGGCAGAGCAGCAAGAGGCGCCTCCTCTCTCCTTTTTATTCACCGGCCGCACCGCGCAGACCCCGGACTCGCTCTCGCCCGCCGGCGCCCTCGGCCTCTCCCGGCGCCCGGGAGCACCCTCCGCCGCAGGCTGTTCTCCATGCGCGGCGCCCGCCTGAGGTTCGGCTCCTTCTCGCCCTCGCTCTCCGCGCGTCCCTCCCCTCCACCGCCACCCTGCGCGGGGCCCTCGGCCTCGGTGGCGCTCGCCCCGCCGCCCTGGGCTCCGCGGGTTCCCCCCCTACCCCCCACCCCCCGCCGTCTGTAGCGGCGCTCACGTTCCCGGGACACCGCGCACCGACTTATGCTGTCTTTCGCTCTCCCCGAAGCGCTTATCTGCGCGCTCCCTTATCTCCGAGTTATCTCGGCGCAAAGGGGCGGGAGCCGGTAGTCGGGCGGGCAGGGACACTTATTTCTGGCTATCTAGCCCGGGTCTGTGGGTGGCATTAATTTTAGCGTGGTTATCTCCAGCGAGCCGAAGAGATTTGGGAAAGCAGCTCCGAGGAGGCAGCCTTCGCCTTCCTCCCTCCACCCCCTCCGAGGCTCCCTGTCACTCTTCCTGCTTTCCCCTTCGGAGTGCCCTCGGCTCCGGGGCGGTCTCGCGTCCCCCCTTGCACTTCCCCCCTCCTTTGCGCTGCGCTCCACCCCGCGACGTCTGATTCCGGAACACTCTGGTCTTTCCGCGGCTGGCGATGGCCACCGGGCGGGCCGGGCGGTGGGCCCGGCCGGGCTGCGGGCTGGCGCGGGATCTAAGGTGTGCGGCGCCGGGGGACGCGGGCTGGGCGTGAACTTCCCAGCGCTACCTCTGCGGCGGCCCGGCCGGGACTGCGCGCCTCCGCCCCGGCGTCCCACCTTCCCGGGACTGCATTGCCCTGCTCTCTGGGTCTCGTTGTCTCGCCAGTGCAGTCCGAGAAGCTCGGGAAAAGCCAATCGGGAGAACGCGGCGGTTTCGTTTTCGGGGACAGGTTGTCTTCACTGCGTTAATGATTTTTACAAGAGAAGCCCTTATTGGGCCTGGGGGACCCGTGGGGAGGTGGGCTGAGGCCGCGCTGCCACGCACAGCTACTTTTGTGTGTCCGCGGCGGGGGGCAGTCGCACTGAGCCTCGATCACTTGGGGGCGAAAGGAAAGCCTCGGCGAGCCTCGGGATCAGGAGCGCGCGCGGAGGAAGGATGCTGCGGAGGCTGCGGAAGGGGAAGGCGCGGGGACCCAGCGGTGCGAGTGCTGGTGAGGGAGGTTAGATACCCCGATCCTTAGAGTATCCAGTGGCGGCTGCGCGGGGTCCATTCCGCCCTGCCTCCCCCAACCCTCTAGCCCAGGGAGTCTCCTTAGCTAGAAAACGGAGTCGAGGTGAGGGGTTTTACAGCCAGCGCTTTTGGCAACAACTTTTAACTCTCCCATCCATTCTCTCCCACCCCCTCCCCTCCCCACACCCCCTCCCCTCCACACCCCGTCTCAGGAGCTAGAAGTCAGCCGGGAGAGGCGCCGGATCGTGGATGGCCTTGACTGACGGCAGCTGGTGCCTGCCGAAGCGCTTCGGGGCCGCGGCTGCGGACGCCGGCGACCCCGGCGCCTTTCCAGCGCGGGAGCCGTCCACGCCGCCTTCCCCTATCTCCTCCTCGTCGTCGTCCTGCTGCTCCCGGGGCGGGGAGCGCGGTCCCGGCGGCGCCAGCAACTGCAGGACGCCGCAGCTCGACACGGAGGCGGCGGCGGGGCCCCCGGCGCGCTCGCTGCTGCTCAGCCCGTACGCCTCGCACCCCTTCGGGCCTCCGCACGGACCTTCGGCGCCCGGGGTCGCCGGCCCCGGGAGCGCCTTGTCGAGTTGGGAGGACCTCCTGCTCTTCACTGACCTCGACCAGGCCGCCACCGCCAGCAAACTGCTGTGGTCCAGCCGCGGCGCCAAGCTGAGCCCGTTCGCTCCCGAGCAGCCCGAGGAGATGTACCAGACCCTCGCCGCCCTCTCCAGCCAGGGGCCGGCCGCTTACGACGGCGCGCCCGGCGGCTTCGTGCACTCGGCGGCGGCGGCGGCGGCGGCGGCCGCGGCGGCCAGCTCGCCCGTCTACGTGCCCACCACCCGCGTGGGCTCCATGCTGCCCGGCCTGCCGTACCTGCAGGGCGCGGCCAGCGGGCCCGCCAACCACGCGGCCGGCGCGGGCGCGCACCCCGGCTGGCCCCAGGCCGCGGCCGACAGCCCCCCGTACGGCAGCGGAGGCGGCGCGGCGGGCGGCGGGGCCGCGGGACCCGGCGGCGCCGGCTCGGCCGCGGCGCACGTCTCGGCGCGCTTCCCGTACTCGACCAGCCCGCCCATGCCCAACGGCGCGGCGCGGGAGCCCGGGGCCTACGCGGCGGCCGGCGGCGGGGGCGCGGGCGGCGTGAGCGGCGGCGGCGGCAGCCTGGCGGCCATGGGCGGCCGCGAGCACCAGTACAGCTCGCTGTCGGCGGCGCGGCAGCTGAACGGGACGTACCACCACCACCACCACCACCACCCGAGCCCCTACGCGCCCTACGTGGGTGCGCCGCTGACGCCCGCCTGGACCGCTGGACCCTTCGAGACCCCGGTGCTGCACAGCCTGCAGAGCCGCGCGGGCGCCCCGCTCCCGGTGCCACGCGGCCCCGGCGCAGGTAAGGGGGGCGGGTGGCGAGCCCGCGGCTCAAGCGCGTCTGCACCGGACTTTTACTTTCTGGGTGCCCGGAGGTCGGTCCGGCGGCGAGAAGGTTTTGCAGGCCTGTGGCCGGGCGACGGGGGCTCATGTGGTGCTTCTGTTTTGTGGGGACAGTCTGATTTCCCTAACAGGAAAGAGACAAAATGTGACTATGCCGGAGAAACTCGAAGGGCTTGACGAACGGTGAACGCCACCGACAGGGCCTGTCGCAAAACCTAGTGTGGGTGTGAATGGAAGAGTTAGGCCCCAGGAGAGGTAGTTTGGGGGGGAGAGCATTAGACTACCTCTTCTTCAAAGCACACATGCACGGCAGTGGCGCCCATTTGAACTCTCCAACGGTGAGGAGTTGGTGGCGTGATTCAAAAAGCCCCACAAGCAGAAAAGCATCTAGGAACCCAGGCAGCATTTCTCCCCTCTAACTGGGGTAGGGAGGGAAAGAAGAGAGGACACCTAGACTGTCCAGCCTTGTGACTGTCCCAAGGGAAAGCGGGTGGACAAGCCTTTAGGCTTGGGACAGGCTGGGCCAGGGTACCCCTAAGGTAGAGGCCAGACTGGGGCACGGGTTTGGAAGCTGGGGACACCTTCCGCCATAGTTTAGCTCACCAGTTGGTTTCAGCTTCCAGTTCTACTCTCATTGGTGTCCAGGGGGCAATCTGAGGGGTAAACTGGGAAAACACAATTTTCAAAATACATGGAAATACCTCATTCTGAAAAGAGTTTTGTTCTGCCCCAGTGGGAGAGTGCGAGCTGTGTTGTCTAGCCTACAGCATGCAGAGTCCTTGGTACTTTCACAGGTCTCTCTATTTTTCACTTGCTTTGGTAACCTTGCAGATGCCTAAGAAAAGATGAAAACTTTTGTTGGTTGGTTTGTTTGAGGGGAGCTGTGGGAAGGCCCTGGAGTGGTGACCAGGAAGAGAGCCATCTCTGCCCAAATAGTGCTACCTGGTGCCATTGCACCTAGGTCTGGACTTGACGTGGGAGCCTCAGAGCTCACTTTAGGGACAGCAAGTCCTTTAAGGGGATTAGTTAGGATAATGTGGGGCTTTGCTGACCTTTATGTCCCAAAGGCATCCTGGAAGCACTAGTGACTTAGAGTAAAGGAACTGATTGGAACAGCCCGCAGTTAGTAATGTTGGGAGGGGGCCAGCGTGCTTCTTGGTAACAAGCCCAGGACCTCTCTTCTCTTACGGGGCTGTAAGACTTTGGCCTCATAATTCCCTTTTCCTCGTTCCCCTGCTGAGCTGGCCCTGGAGGACGGTCTTTACCATCTGCATGTGAGGTGGGGGTGGGAGACCGTGTTGAGATTTGCCCAGTAGGGTTGTGACTTGAGAGCAGAGGGCCATCACCCTTCCTTCTGCATAGGGACCCACGTCTGGCTCCCAGAAACAGCAACAAGGAAGAAGAGAAATCTTCAAAGAACGGGAAGGGGGTACTGGTTGGGGTGTGAGGCTTCTTTTGTCAGGCACGGATCCTGCAGAGAAATCTGAAGAAATCTGAAAGGTGTTTTGTGAGTTGGGTCTGGGGCAGCTGCAGTTGGAGCAAGATCCTGCAGCCCTGCCTGTTCATGATACACCTTAGCTTGATCGCAGTATTCTTTTTGCCTGGCCTTCCAGCATTTCATGTGACTGAGAAATAGAGATAATTCCAAAGACATTCTTAAAGTCTGCAGATGTTTAAAGTAGCTAAAAATTCTTTTAGAGGTAATATGGTGCAGTTGCAGCAAGTTATGTTTCTTTTCATTTTAAACGGCTTGTTCTCTCACTAATTTTCTCATCTTGTGAGCAGTATTCTCATCTTGTGAGCAGTATTCTGCAAAGTTAGAAAAATTTTCTGTAGACCAAGAGTACTTAAAAAAAAAAAAGACAAAAAGCTGGAAAGGGGCTGGGGAATACCCAGCTTTTGCATAAAAGTTAAGAAAGCAGGAAAGTACGCGGACCTACAGGGATGAAGCCAGTTTTTTGGGGGACGAATTGTCCTGAAATGGATGTGTCGCAAATGCCAGCGACCTCGGGCTCCCAACCCCCCACCCCCACCCCCCAGCTTCTCCACTTTGATTTTTTTTTTTTAATAACCATGTTTGGAGGCAGACTGTTTAACCAGGGCTAAAACCTGAGTGCTGGGCTTTCTCTGCCTGCAAAGTGTGGGGACCTCTGGGTGACCTGCCACATGTACTTCTCTCTGACCCTGGTGGCGGTAGGAGTCCTGGGGTCCCTTCAGTCCATGGGTGCAACACTCTCTAAGATCCTGTTTGTCCCCTCTTCCCTGGGTCTGTGAGAAAACTTGGCTGGCTTTTCCATTCTCTCCTAAGTCTGTCACTCCCTGGGGGCACCCAAAGAAACCATGTTAGGAGAGAAATGGTGTTGAATAAGGGAAAATTGGTGAACAAGCCCTCCTCCAGCACAATAAGATTTTTACTTAAAAAAATTTCCCCCATTTTAAGTCAGTTATAGGATTGTAGCTCTGGGACCACAGGGTAGAGGTAGGGATGGTATGGGAACAATAGTTTTTAGTTAAAAGTAAGCAAACTTAAATAGATTTTTATTTAGTCAAAGTGGACTTTAAATTTTGTCTCTGGGGTTTCCACAACTAAAGTTGTACCTGGGGAGTTTACACTGATCTCACCAGTCTTTTTTTGTTTTCCAGCAAAGGGGAGGGAGGCAGGCAGAGGGCTGAGTGTTCTAGGGAATGCCCCATGCTCTATCAAAGAGAAGGGGGCTCTGATAGGTAACATTTTAAAGTCAACAACAATGACAAATACCTTGTTTAACTTTCAGTGTCCTTGAAGTCCTGAGCATTTTACTGATTACTGTAGTCAATAGTGGCTTTTAGGGTGGAGAAGAATAAATCTTTGTGATGTGTTGTAAGTTGCAGTATCCCCGTGACAACTTTGAATTTGTGTTGTGTAGGATGCTAGTTTCTTTCAAACTTATAAGGAGACTTGTTTTGTAGGGTAACTAGTACTAATGGAATGCAAGAGTATTTGTGTTAGTCACTTTTAAATATCTTTAGAATACGGAATGGATGGGAGGCAGCAAAATCTAAACTGCAGGGGAATGGGTGGGGATAGAGCAGCTCATTAGCACACAACCTTCAAATAAGACTTCTCTAAAGTATGTTTATTTACTTAGAAAAATGATCAGAAATGCTCCTTAAGCAAGGCCAAGTTGGAACATTTAAGCCCTCCAATAAAAAAGAACTCTAAATAGTAGAAGGAGCCATTATTTTTTAAAAACTGCCTGCATTTAATTAAGTATCTATCTCATTTTAGTTATTTATTTGATCCTATTTAAGCTTCTTGAGGAGAAATAATGTTACAACCATTTACTCTTCAGATTCTTTATTAGCAGCAGATTTAGATGAGTTGTGAATCCACAGAAGTAACCAAATAATAAAATGACCTAAAATAAGCACACTTTAAAAGATTGCATTATTGAAACTTTAGTGTAGGGAAATAGAAAACAGTTTTATTTAGCTCTGGGAAGGTCTTAGGAATT
The DNA here is from genome assembly GCF_030445035.2 of Dasypus novemcinctus. NCBI lineage: Eukaryota > Metazoa > Chordata > Mammalia > Cingulata > Dasypodidae > Dasypus > Dasypus novemcinctus. The sequence continues at coordinate 37,668,923 of NC_080688.1, forward strand.
TTCCCAATCAATAAAGTATCAGCCGTTTGTAGGAATTTTGCAGATAGAAGCAGTTAGACCTACTGCGAAATCAGAATATTTAGCGTCCTGTGAAAATAAAACTAACATTTATCTCTTTACATAATGAGGTTGGTGTTTTTTTTCCCCTGAGAAGACCTGTGCAATTTTCTAATTAATTCATATAGGTGCCCAAGAACAGTAGTTCTAATTTCACTTTTTTGTTTTTTTTTCAATTGGGGAAGTAGCGCGTAAGGATACAGAAATACTTACAAAAAATACCTTAAAAAGTATGTGAGTATCTGTATTCCCGGGTAGTAGCGCCTTGGAGCGGGGGTCGGTTATCAGTGTTAATATTGCGTGGCTTGTTCGGGCTTGGCAAGTGGCATGGAATAATTATGATGGATTTTAGTTTTTGAAAGCTTGGGAACGGGGGAAGAGACAAGGGGTCAGGCGAGCCCACGCGACCGCCTCGCAACTCATCTCAAACTCAGACCTTTAGAGGAGAAGGCAGGATTTCGGGCGCTGCTTCCAGCACTGTCCCAGACTGTCCTGGGGTCTCTGCTGGACGCGCCCAGGATGGCAGAAGATGGGACAAACGGTCAGCAGACAATTAGGGTCCAAATCCAACCCCCGCCCCGGGTTCTGTCACCCGGAAGCGCGCGCGCGGGTGGGGAGGCCCGAGCGGTGCGTTTGCGCGCCCCGCTGCCGGGCTCCCGGGGGTCGCGGCCGCTCGCGCCCGTGCCGCTGCTGAGCCCGGCCTCTCCTCCCCGCTGTCCCGCAGACCTGCTGGAGGACCTGCCCGAGAGCCGCGAGTGCGTGAACTGCGGCTCCATCCAGACGCCGCTGTGGCGGCGGGACGGCACCGGCCACTACCTGTGCAACGCCTGCGGCCTCTACAGCAAGATGAACGGCCTCAGCCGGCCCCTCATCAAGCCGCAGAAGCGCGTGGTGAGTGCGGGCGCCCGCGCTCGCTCCCCGCACTCTGCCTCCCGCGACCGCGTGCCGGGCGCTGCGGGCAGGTGCGGGGCGCTGCGGGCAGGTGCGGCGCGGCCGTGGGGGCCTCGCCCGCGGTCTCCACCTGGGCGGGAGGGAACCACCGGGGGCGTCCCCTGCAATTTCCAGCGCCCTCGCGCCGCCGGCAGAGCGCAGGTTGTCCCCAAACCAGACTTTGGGGAAGCGAGGCAGCCTTTTTCTGTCGTTAAAGACACGGAACGACGCCCTGAAAGGAAAGGAAGAAGGGTGTAGGGTACTACTACCATTTTCTTAAAAGTAAAGAAAAAAATATAAGTTTACATATATCTAGATGTTGCGAATAATCCTGGAAGGATACGCAAGAAACTAGTAACCGAGCCCCAGTGAGGTTAGGCGGGAAGGAGACTTTCACTGTGTACGGTTTGGTTTTTGTTCTTGGGAAAGATTGTGTGTGTGGATGTGTGTAACCATTGTGTGTGTGAACCATGGTCATGTATGACACCCCCGCCCCAAGAAGAACTTGACAGACCCCCAACCCTCCTCCGCCACCGTCTCCTCTTAGGCTACCCTTTAGTCCTCCTAGGAGTGAGACAGGGCTGAGACAGGTTTTAGCCCCCAATTTCCAAACAGCTCTTGGATTACACCCTTGAGTCTGGTGAAAATTTATTTACTCTGACCTTTCTTATTTTAAAATCTAACAGTTCAAAGAACTACATAAAATCTGAGGAAAAAAATGTCTGTTCTTTTCAAGCTGAAGGTTTTCCCTAATTTGAACATGTTTTACCGTATTTTAAAGTGTGGACATTCTGATTTTTTTTTTTATGGACTAATTTTATTGTCGTTATATGTGTTTATTAGCAGAAGGAAGGTATTTTCTTTTGGAGGGATTAGAAAAAATAATTAAAAGCTTTCGCAAACCACAATGTAAGGGCAGTGCTTGTTTGGCCAAGTACTCATAGTCATACCTTTTAAAGTAAAATATTTTACCCTCAGATGCCAGACCACTTAAGTATCCAAGTAATTTATTTAATCATTATACTCTAATTAGCAGAAACAAATGCTACACATGTTGTTTGTGTTAAATAGATTAGAGTGAAATTGCATCACAATGTAAGTCTGACACCTTAAAGAGAAGCAATTAGTTTTATGGTTGTTTTGTTTTTAATGCATTTAAAATAAAGTGGCTGAGGTTAATTTAATGAGTGTGGTATGTGTGGTTAAACTTACTATAACCTCCCACAACCTCGAATTTTCTTTAAAGGGCACCCTTAGCTTCTCTGTGGAGGCTCTTCATGCACATCATTTTTTGTGCTTGTATCATTTTAAAAAAGAAAACGGAGTCCCTGGAAAATATTACAAAGAAGTTCCTTGTTTTCAAGTAGTAGCCAATGTATGAACAATGAAATTTATTATTATTATTATTATGTAGAAAGGCACAGTGAGCTGAGTATTAACTGATCTCTGAAAGGTAACATTTTCTCAAGATTAGGTGAAAAACTGGTAGAATTGTAGCCGTTTAGGTTCTAGATGCAGTGTAAATTTGATCTAGTAACATCCATATTTAGATGGTGCCATTTGTTTTTTGTGAACTTACCGGTAAAAATAACTGAAACAGTTTTGAACAAACTGAATCAATTAGTTTTTCTTCTCTGCGGCAGGTGTCTTGGCAGTCAGCAAGGTCAGCCAATATGCTTTGTAAATGGGTGATAAATGATACCAATTGAAGGGTGTGTCACTATCAATTAGTTCTCCTTGTGGGCTTCTTATTTATGGTTTTGATGAGTTTAGCTTAGTTCTCAGAAAGATTATTGAACCCAAGTTTGTTTAGCCAGCAGGATAGAACCAATCACTGTGAATCTGAACTTGTAATACATTGCAAAATAAGAGATTTATGGTGTAACTTGAATTCCTTGTCAGTGATGAATACAACCAAGATCACTTGTTACAAGGAACTTTTATAACCCATTCACCTTCATTTCACATGTTTATGAGCTCTAGCTTTACTTATGATCTGCAGTTGACAGTCACAAAGTTCTTTGTTACAATGGCAAATTCTGATAACGAGTTTGCTTCACATTGGCTCCAAATTCCAATGGAAACTGTCATAAATGCCCTGTTTATAAAATGATCCTTCCTAACCCTAGTTTACTGATTTCACATATTTATGAAGAGAAAGAATTATTTTCTTTTAATCAGAGAGAGAGGAAAAATGAAAGGCAAAAGAAGCTCTGATGTATGAAGTTTTGTTTTTATCATTTTAGCAAAGCAACTGTCCAACTAGTTCTGTTAACCAAAAACATTCAGTTCAGCTGAAAGTAAAATTGATTCTTAGCATTTACTTCTTAGAAATGTTGCAGTGCTAAAAAGGTTTACCAGTGTCTGTTTTTGTAATTTGTCTGGAAAGAATAATACTAAAATAATACAATAGGATGTGACTAGTAAATGCCAAATTCAGTTTTATTTTTTAAGGCTGCAGACAAAAGATTTGGAAATCTCTATCTTCTAATCTGAATATTTATATATGCTCAATTTAATAATTTTGTACATGTACCATTTCTTAAATTAATAGGCTTTGCTAACTTTCCAATTTTTGTATCTTTGGAATTGCGTTCATTCCTGAATTTTTCCCATGACTTTTTAAACTGAAGTTAGGGCACAATTTTTACAATTTCCCATTTAGGTACTTTAAAGACAAATCTTATATTTCCTATTCTGGGAGGAAATTATACTAGCTTAAATTCTCACGCTATGTAATTTTAATTTACATGTAGTACTTTAGAGGAAATAGATTCCCCTAAGTTAGGGGCATAAAGGGAACCTGGAAATGAGAATAACAGTGTACCTACAACTGGCCATTCCTGGTAATACCAATTAACCTTTTGTATGAACAAAAATTGAGTTTAATACTGATGGGGTAGATAACATATATTGTATCACTGCATATGAGACAATGCCAGTATTAAAACAATGACATAAAATTTGCTTATAAGAATTCAGGCAGTCAGTCATGATGGAATTATTAAAATACACTTTTTTTTTTACAAAGTTTTTAATACATTCTCCAAGATTTGTTTCTGTTAATATATATAGGCTCTTCTAACGTTTCTGGTTTTATTTCTCCACACATACCTGAGAAATAGACCAGATTATCCAGATTATCTCAAGTTTTCAGGTGTGAAGAAGGGCAGGTGGTGTGCAGTTGGATTTCATGACTCATATCAGACCAGTGGCAACATATGTGGCCAAGTGCAGTCCACTTCACATGAGCTCTAAGGCTGATGTCCAGTTGTAGTGTTACTTCTGATGTGTTTTGGAATATAATGCTACTTGGGCAACTTTTAGAAAATAAACCCTCTAATTTCCATTAAAATTAAAATCTGTAACTGGGAAACTCCTAAGCTCTTGGAGAAGAAACAAGCTATCAGTAAAATTTTCCCTGTTAAGATGCTGGGAAAGCTCAGCATGGAGTTGTTGGCCGACATGATGTGATTGCTTCTTAGCTATTTCTTCTATAATTTCCTGAGATACACTGGAGCAGATCAGATGTGTGCGGTACCATGTAACTCTCAAGTTTCTTGGCACAGAACGTCAAACCTCATTATTTTTTAATTTTAATAAACCAGGTACATATTTGTTGATAATAGGATGTGATACATTGAGTATGTAGCAGATACACAAAAAATAATTTATTTTTGCATTTTCTTGTGCTGTTTTTTTAGCCTTCATCACGGCGGCTTGGCTTATCCTGTGCCAATTGTCACACCACAACCACCACCTTGTGGCGCAGGAATGCTGAGGGTGAACCGGTGTGCAATGCTTGTGGACTCTACATGAAACTCCATGGGGTGCGCCATTTAATCTGCTCATATGTATACACATTTAGCATCTTGTTTGTCCTTGGTTTTTTTAGAAAATTCTCAGCAAACAGAAGGATGTGAAAATGATAAATTTGGATTTATGTATGTATTACATTGTATCAAAGATGCTGTTCATTTATTATTTTATCTACCAGTAAGATACAAAAATGGTGCCAGACTATCCCACACATCCATTCTAAGACACATCCTAATTTTAGAAATGTTAAAATGTGGCAAAGTATACATTTTAGAATTGATAATATAGGAGCAACTGCCTCTTTTTTTTTTATTGTGCATACTCAAAAAGGGGGAAAAGTGAGAAGCCAACTAGAAATGTGCAATAACTAGTTTATATTTTAAACTTTTTAAAAATTTTGAATGCAGTCACATACATTTGCACAGAGGAGTAATACTTTTGACAGGGGTAGTTAGAAGGGTTTTATATTTCATTTTAAAGTACTACATAAAATATAAGCACATTCATCTTTTTTTAAAAAGTAACCTTGTATGTGTTGGAGGAGAATAAATGATCTTTTTGAAAAAAATATTTATTCAGTGGTTTATCCTGTAATTGAAGTTATTTAAACCAATAAACATTAAGTTGAAGGAATAAGTTCTGCTTGGCAGATCATCCCAGTTTCTCTGAAGGCATCTCTGAAGTTGATGGGGTCAAGTGTGGGCTTTGTGCACTTGAAATCTATTGTGTGTAAAAAAAAATGGGTTGAAATTTATGCCAAGTTCTTTTAAAATGAGTGCTTTTTGTACAAATGTTGGGTCTTTAGCTAGAGTCAGGTTTTTCTTCAATATGACATTAAACTTTTGGCCTATGTGAAATTTATTTTAGGTGCCTCGGCCGCTTGCTATGAAAAAAGAGGGAATTCAAACCAGGAAACGAAAACCAAAGAACATAAATAAGTCAAAGACTTGCTCTGGTAAATATAATAAAATGCTATTTGATTGTAACGTAGTTACCAACCTTAATAGTATAGTCTGTATATTTATACGATTAATTTGGCTGTTGCAGGTAATAGCAATAATTCAGTTCCTATGACTCCAACTTCCACTTCCTCGAACTCAGACGATTGCAGCAAAAATACTTCCCCTACAACACAACCAACAGCCTCAGGGGTAAGTGTTAAAATAGTATAGCTTCTAAACTGGTGGGTTGCTCTCCTATATATTTATCTCAAGTTTTATCTTACCTGGTAGTACAGTAATCTAAATCAACAGTTCAGTTTAGTTAGCTGATACCTAAGAATAGTTTCTAGAGGAAATTACATTTGAATGTAAACAAAACGACAAACTTAAGTACTTTTACAAACCTCTTAATTAAGATTGATATCATTTTTATCTTTAAATTAACCCAAGTAAAACCAAGAAGTTTTGGTTTGAAGAGCTTTAAATTGTTTATCTGAATTGTTGTATACATATTTCTAACATAGATGAGAAAAATTACCAGGTCCGTGGTTTTATGTATATTCTAGTGGCCATGACATTTGCTTTTGTGTATCAACTCCAGCTTTCTTTTCTCTTTCTGTCAGCTTCCCAGAGCATAACTCACTATAATGGTGCTGGGTGCTGCTGTGCTCACTGAATCTTTCTCCCAGCTATTCTTAGGCTGGGACGGGAGCCTTACCTTCCTAATTGTACTTGGTTTATTTTCAGCCACAAACCTGTGAGTGATTTGTACCGTGGAGATGGGATACCTAGTTCCCCCGGGAAGATGATAGAGGAAGTTTCTGTAAAGCTGTGATGGAGAAACTCACATTTTCCACCTTAATGTTTAGCAGATCTACCTGGAATGGGATTTAAAAATCACCGGGCTTCACCCTAGACCTCAGTTGGACTCAGGGCAGGGACCTGGGCAACTATGCTTTTGAGTGTGCTTATTAGACTTAGTGCGGAGACTTGTTTAGGGCTAAATACCAGCATTTAAATCCCTATTGAGTTAGTAATAGTTTTCTCCTTGTAGTCTTCCTCTGGAATTATTTGGGGGTACCTAAAAAAAACACTACAGATTCCTGGACCCCACCCTAGATTTTCTGAGTCAGTCTCTGGGGGTGGGGCTTGGAGGTTTAGTTTCTGATCAAGCCCTCCAGGCGAAATTTAAATGGCTGCCCTGGAGCTGTGAACTGGTTTCTTAATGGTGTGTTTTCACTGGCTTAAATAGGCAAAAATTAAACAGGAAACAAAGTTTTAAAACAGTAGCTTAACTGTATTTGATATGTTTCTTTGTCCTCCAACCCCAAATCTTTTGAACCTTTTCTTTAATGAAAGAAGTTTATTAGGAGTTTCACAAGGGAAAAAGCCTTTCAGCTGTTTTGTTTGTTGTAGAGTCTGGTTCGTGATATATGTTTTGCTGGATGATTAGATGAAACTTTTAAAAAGGATCTCAAAGTGATAAATAGAACGCATTACTTGAGGAGAAATGACAGATTATCTTAAAATATTCCTTATTATATCCCAAGTCCTCAGAAGCAGTTATCTAGCTAAATGAGGCAAAACAGTGCTATGGTTTCAAAAGCATGGAGGAAGCAGGCAGGTTTTTGGCCCCTGTCTCTTAGCTGAAGTGGCATCGCAGCCAACTATACATCACTTTTGATGCTGATACAGTCCAGCTGAAGTGCAGCAAAAGCCTAATTTGAATGATAAATGGCACCAAAAGAAGAGATTTGCCTAACAATGGATTTGGGGGACTTAGGTGGAGCCACTTTTTTGCCCTTGTGATTTTGTGATGTAAAATTTCAAGATTGGCTCTATCCTGTGCCCTAGCAGGTGGTGAAAAGGTGTGGCCTGCCAGAAGAGGGACTCTGGCTTGTTTGGCATCCTGGGATCTCTCCCGGGGCTGTGATCCCGGGTGTGTGTGTGTGTTGGGGGAGTCTTGACTTTGTTCATGTGGTTAGAAAGGTGCCCAGGGGCGCCTGCCCTGAGGGACCTCACAGGACCGAGCAGGTGGGGCAGCTTTCTCAGGTGCCCTCCAGAGGAAAGGTCAGCTCTGGGCTAGAGCCGCGAGGCAAAGCAACAAGGGTTTTCAAGATTGGGGGGTGGGAGGGGTAAGAGTAGTTTCACACTGGTCTTTTCCTTCAGCGCTGCAGAGGTGGTGTCTGGTGTGAGTTCTGGACTTGGCCACGGCTCCAGACAGCAGGCTGCAGAAGGGACTTCCAGCAAGCACTGCCCAGGGCTGAGGGGGCCCCTGCCTGCCTCACCCCTGCTGCTGACTGCCAGGACCCTTCCAGCTGGCACCCAGGTTTCGGGGTATCTCAGTTGTGCCCAGAAGCCTCTACCTGACATGGTGTTGTGGGGAACCAGGTCTCCTTGGGACTTTTGCCTTTGGAAACCGTCACGCCACCCCCAAGAAGAGCTGTAGCAGGCGGCAGTGAGCCGTGAGCAGTTTTCACAGCCCCCCCCCCCCCCCCGCGCCGTGTGCGCTCTGGTCCCTTCTGGTGCTCTGTGCTGCGGCAGATGCGGCACCAGCAGCTTGGAGAGGCCCCGGGAGAGGGACTCTGTTGGCAGCCGCAGGAGCGCTTTTTAAAAGGCTGCTGTGTTGACAGAGGTGTATCATTTTCCCATTTTGGTTATGGTGTATGATATTAGAGGGCAGCTGGCTTGGTGGCTACCCTTAGGATTTCGTGCAGTGCTGGGGTGAAGGAAATGTCAGGTCTTCCGAGCAAGGTTGCGTTTTTGCATTTGGTGTTTAGAAGGCAAGTTATTAAACAGCACCTTAGATTAACAGGCTCGGGCTTTAAGCCTCCAAGAGAACTGATCCATCTCACTGAGCCCTAGCACCACCTGAGACCCCATAGGAACGAGCAATGCAGGACTGTAGCCCTACTGGGCTACAAAAGGGCAATCCTAGTTAGGCACTCAGCCTGAGCCGCGAGGGCGTCACATTCTTCTCTTTACAGATGCAAATGCAGTGTCGGGGCTGGTATGCCTGACCTTAGGGGAGCTACAGCCAGGAGGCTCCTAGCAGACCTGTTCATTATAATCTATAATCCACCCCCCCAAACCCAGATGGCAGTTTTAGGGCATCGCCCCTGGCATTCCCCGCGGTAAGTCCTGATGCACACCTGCCGTGACCCTGGGCGCACTGGCGTGGTGGCAGCGGGTCCCCTGGCCACCCCTTCCCGGGTGTTCTGGGCAGGGTCGGGGCTCCCGGCTGCCCTCCCCAGCGGGAACGAAGCTGTGCGCAGGCTCCTTTTCTTCCAGAGTGAGTGTCCACGGGCCTCGAAGACGGTTTTACTTTGCTCTGCAACGGCACCATCGGAATTTCTTTGACTCGATTTGTATTTTTAGTTAGATTTGTGTCTGGGAAAGAGGAGAAATTCCTTTTGTTGGAGTCATTAGGTCGATGAGTCTCCCCACTCTTTGTCGGGGGCTGCCCCGCAGCCTGGCATGGAAATGTTGCCTGTCCTGGCCCTTTGGAATTCTTTGTGTTTAATAAGAAATGTGATTAATGTAACTTTTGATAGGTGGTTTATTTCTGGGACTTTTAACTTAAAGAAAAATTTCCTGAAAATACTCATTCGTTCCAGCTAAAATTTTCTTATACGTGTAAATTTACTGGAAAATGTATGTATATTTTACCTAAACAGACGTCAGACTTTCTTTGGCATTGCTTTCTGTGGATTGTTAAGAATATTAAAATCTTTTCATTGAATTCCATTTATTCACTGAAGTATATTTTATAGGTTTGTTGTGTTTTTTTTTTGTTAACTGGTATTTAGGAGGAAAACATAGCAACATGTTCTATTTCAGCAATTCCCAAATAAGATTTAATAAGTATTCCATAAATGGTCTTATCTCACCTAGGGTTTATAGCTAAAAATTCATAAAGCTGGAGGGTACTTTATAAACTTTATTACTCAACCCCCAAATTTTACAAGTAAAAAAGCATTTCTTTTAATTTCCTTTGGGACAGGTGGGAATAATTTTGGGATGAAATTAGCAATAAGATTTACCATCTGAGAATAAGGAGATGGAACATATTTTGCTGACCCCAAAATAGTTTCTATACTTAACTTTTTTTAAAAATTTAAACTTACTAAGTTTATATTAAAACTGCAAATATAATGTTGAAGTCATCATCAAACATATAATATTGAAATTAATGGAGAGGAAATCTCTCCAACTAGCTGTACTAATCACTTCCATTTGAGAAACCACACTTCTTCAACATCTGCTCTATGGGAACACACTATAGTGGAATAAATCAAATCCGCCTCCAACCTCACATTCTTTGTAAGAATGGTGGTGATGGCGCGGGTGCGGTGAGGACCTAGACTACTGGTGAGATTTGGAGGTGCTTTCAGTGATATACAAAGTTCCGCAGGTGTCAGAGGGAGCGTTGAATTCTCACTGCAGTGTTGGAAAGGGCCTCATGGAGTAGATGGAAACTTGTTTAGATGAGGGGGTGGGATTTTTACAGGGGAAAAGTAGGAATGGATGCATCCAGGAAAGAAGGAAGAGCATGAGTACCTGGGATGGTAGGGAAATGGTTTTATTAGAGTTAAGTGAGGCTGGAGTACAGGTGTAAGAAGCCAAAGGCAGGAGATGGGGATGGAATGGAAAAGTAGGTAGACGGTCCTGTGTAATAAAAATATTTCAGATCATTACCAAGTCAGCCATAGGGCCTAAACCACATGCGTTTTTAAATGACAGACTTTAGCCCTCACTTTGACAAATGTGCTTTCTGTCTGTACACTGGAGTCCCAACTACCTTACTTTCTCTCTCCCCAGGGCTTGCCAGAGTAAGATGGTTGGGGGGGGTGGGGAAGGACGTGGTGCCTGGTTAGCTGTCCTAATGGAAACAGACTCGATGGATGAGTGGCCGGTTTCCTCACCTCTGTGGTTCATTGTTATGATGTACATCTCCCACAGAGAGAGGCAGGCATTCTTAGAGGGAGAGACAAAAACCCAGGTTCTAACTTGGATTCATCTCTGGCTGGTTCTGTGCCTTCAATGGGGTCTTATCTCAGTTTCTTGCTATCAAATAGGCATCATCAGTTCTGTTCTGTTTGTTCTGGGATGCTGTGTGCTTAGCTAGACCTATTTCCCCTACCTGCGGTCACTGCCTGATAATAACTCTATTCAACAACGTCATCAGAAGAAATATCTCGAGCTGTGTGGTGCTAAGTCTTGGTGCCAAAAGTGGTTTGAAAGAGTTAATGGAGTTTATGCCCATCCTTAAATGTTTACTACTGGCAGGCAGTGATTCAGTGAGTGGTGGTTTTTAAATTTAAAACTCTCTTTAATAGATTGTGAATAGATTTTATGTTTTAGTCATTGCCTCCCGTGGTGAAAATTGGAGGAAAAAGTTTATATCTTGTAGCTTACCATGCATTGCTCAGTTGATGGGGGAATTCTTTATTAGCAAACTTATCCTCCACTGTCGTTTTCTCCAAATAATTGAATCACTTTGGTTTTACCACGGCCATGTGGTTAATTGCAAAATAATCATTTCTGTTAAGTAGCTGGAAGGTACATTCATGAAGTACTTACGTTATCCTTGTATACAATAGTAGTTACTTTTATTCAGAGAATCTTGGTTATAAAGAGGAGCTCTCATTCAAGAAGCTGCTGGCCTGGGATAGGAAATTGCTGTTCAACATTTTTTTTTTTAATTGGAGAAGTTGTAGGTTTACAGAAAAATCGTTCATAAAATACAGAGTTCCCATATATCTCCCTAGTAGTAACACCTCGCTTTAGTGTAGTATATTTGTTGCAATTGAATGCTTAACTCTTAAATTGAATATTCCACAAAGAACATGAAAGCCAAACATTAAACTTGCATTTTGTCTCTGTACTCTTGCTTTTGGGAAGTTTTCTCCCTTTCTCAGATTTTTTCATTTTTAAGATAGTAGACATAAGAAAGCATGAAACTCCTGTCAGGTACCTTTTATGTGCCAGGGCTTTGTGTACATTTTCTCTTTTCATCTTAATTAGGATACTCTCTAAATGAGGCTAAATTAGGATACTCTCTAAATGTTTCCTTTTTTTTTTTTAATTTGTGGAAATGAATCTTAAAAGGTAGCAAGCCCAAGCTTATGTATCAAATTGAGAGGAAGGGCTTGGGTTTGGATCCAGGTCTGGTTGATGCAGAGTCAGTGTTATCAGTACAGCAGACCAGAGGAATATGTGATTTTAGTTCATCTCTTTGAAATCCTTAGAGAGAAGAAATAAGTCTTACAGAAAGGGGACTAATTTTGTATAGTAATTTAGCATCAAACAGGTGTGAAAACCATACTGGAGAAGTGATTTGCTCAAGACCAAATAAATAGGTCATTTTATGCAAGTTTCTTATACTTAGAAATAAAATTAGTACTAACAATGTTAGTTGCGGTAATATTACCTAGAAAAAATGCTAGGTAGTAAAAATTACTATTTTGATGTACGTAATGTGATTATAACAAGGTTCCCTTAAAATATTAAATACAAGATTGCAGTTCCAAAATCCTTTAATGATGTGATTTAAATCCACACACAGTGAGCGCCAAGTCTATTGGAATTTAAACATTTCAGAAGTGTTTGCTTTTTATAATGTGCAAATTGCCTTTAATTAACTATACAATCAGTTTAAAAAGTGTTTCTTTGTAGGCAAGTGCCCACTTGCTTTCAGTTTTGAGTTCAAAAAACTCTTTCCTAAGTAAAAAAAAAACGATGTTAAAAAATCATTAATCTCCCATAAGGATTTCTGAGAGTTGTGGTTAGGTATTATTATTGCTTCATTTATAAACCAGGATCTGGAGTGACTGCATAAGGTCACAAAACTGACCAGTGTTGAAGCGCCGGGACTGGAACCGATGTCTCCTGCCTCCCTGCCTGGGGCCGTTACTTGTCCCAGGGAGTTGACCAGTCATCACCTTTATTAATACCCTACTTGCCACATGCCATAAGCCATGAACATAAATATTTTGTTGGCATTTTATCTTCATGCTCGCCGTGTACCAGGCTCCCTTTCTTTTTCCACAGCCCCTTCTAATAACTCACGTTCCTGTCTGACCATGGTGGCCTTGGCCCTGCAAGTCACATGTCACCCTGGCAGGGAGCGTTGAAGCATGTGGGGTTTACATACTTTCATTTTGATCTCAAGGCTCTTTCTAGATTTTTTCCCCTTCTTTTAAAAAATTTTCCTTTCGTGGAGAAAGTGTGTCACGGGGGGAGAATGGCGTGGACTGTTACTATTATTCAATTAATTAATACCCAGGGACTTTGTATATTAGCAAGCAGTCAAGCCATTCTGCTCTTTAAGCAATTTGTAATATATATCTATAGATCCACCCAGTTTATCTCAGAACTGTTGTTTATTTAATAAGTGACTCATTATCGCAATCAGAAAGTCAGAATACTTGCTGAAGAATGAGTGTAGACAGAAGTCATTTGCTTTTCACAGGTTAGAAGGCTTCATCTCAGAACAAACTTCCCATTGCAGGCTGCAAGGTGTTTTTTTTCTTCTCTTTCTGCATGTATAAGAATATATAGAATTGTCACAGAGCATGAAATGTTACGGGAAAGTGACCAGATTTAAGAAATCTGGCGTGGAATGCTCTGAAATGTTATTGCTAAATGAATCTTTGAAGAAAATGAATTCCTTTACTGGAACAAAAGTAATTTATTGTGTGTTTCATGGGTGTCTGCCAAAAGAATTACTAGCAATATGAAGATCTAATGGATATGAATTAAACACAAACTGCTAGCTCTTTTCATGTTTAGACTTACCTGCTAATTGTTTTTGGAGTTTTAATAGTAATTTGCAAAAAGCATCTCAAGAAATGGGTAGTGACAATGTGATGATTCATAATTCAACCATCTATTATATTAGGCTTTATAAAGGTCCAGTACTCAGAATTGTTAGCACCGAGCACAGTGACAGATTCTTTTATTGATCTTAGATCTTAAGAAAGGTTTGTGCGAATAAACAGCCAGGTATTGAGTGGTCCTGTTGGAGTCTGTGAGTAAACAAAAAGTCAGTAGTTGATGAGGTTTATGATGACTGCTTGATGATCTGTTTTGGTGGTAGTTTATGTGGTGCTGTTTCACCAGGATCACCAGTTGATTAAGCACGAATACTTTCAATTTAACTATCATTGATTTAGTTGCTTGATTCATAGGGAAGCCTGATTATAGTCTGAAGTTCATTCTGGGAGTTCATGGATTAGCAGCTGGAAGGGAAGAGATTCAGGCAGCCAGGCTAGGCTGCATCTCAGTCTGTGTGATTATACCGAGCTGCCAAAGGCTTTACAAAGCCTCTGATTTCTTCCTCCTATTAAAGAGAAAAATTAATTCCTACCATCTGGTTCTTCAAGATGCTGTGTAGTGTTAGTGTGAGATGCCTGCAGACCGCTTTGAAGCCAAGAAGAGTAGCACTACTTAAATAGCATCTTGGAAGTCAGTAGTGATACTGAGTCTGCATGGTATTTTTTTCATCCCAAAACATTAGAAATAAATCCTTGCTTTTTTCCCAATGGGAAAATTTAGAGATTTAGAGCTATTTTAGCCAAGTAATCATATTTTAAAAATTTCTCTGATAGTGCTAGTTTTTCATTCTTTATGATACTAAGTCCATTTGTAATGTTTTCTGTGGTTTAAATGCATTGTAAATGCTGTTGGGTATGGTAGGCTGTCTCAACTGGAGATGGAGAGATTAAGATGCTCATCCAGTCTCCCAGAAAAAGTCAATTTTGTTTAAATCTTGCCTCAGGGTCCTTTACCACCTAATTAGAAGACTAGAATAGAGTAATCCATTTAGACTTATTAAAGTTAAGTGTTTTAAAAAGCTTGCTAATTGACTTCAAGTTGTGGATAACCCCTATTCCCAATTATAATTGTACACTGATTTTTTACTGATAATCTCAGTATTTATAAACTCTTGAGTGATGTCTTTGTTCATCAAATGGCAGGTTTCTTGTTTGAGTGTGTACAGATACAAAAACTATTCCTCTGCCTGGAAAAGACTGTCTATAGAATTGTTGTTCCTTCTGTGAAAAGAACAGGAGTCCTGGGAGTGACTGTGACCTGGTCCACTCAGGCCCAGAACGGTCAAGGCGGGGGGAGGGAGGGGTCAAGGGGGCAGACAATGAGCTTTCAGTAAGGAAATTACAATAATAAAAATAATAACCAAAATACAAAAACATTTTAAATTACCAAAAAATAAACTAGCTTTCCTGCCGCCTGCGCTCTGCCGCGGTGTTCTCGCCCGCAGGGTGGAGGACGGCGGCCTGCGTGGCGCGTGCGGCCACGATGGTTGCAGGAGACAGGGGCGCGGCCTTCCTGAGCCTGGCCAGGCGCCGGCGGGTGAAGAGCTTGGCGGAAATTGAATGAGTATCAGTCAATTTTGCAGGCGCAGGATGGATACTTGAAGCACAGGGTGCTGTTAGCTTAAAAACATTTGGGGAGCACAGAGGAGACTTAAGGATGCCCTTGATGACGATTTTGAAAATAGAATCTGCGAAGTTTTTTGGATTTGAAATTTTTGGAGTCTGAGAAGTACTGAAGTAATTGCCATTGGATAATCATAAAGTGGATGTATAATACAAAGGGGATATGAATATTTTGTTTAATGTACTTTATAGAGGTTTGTGTTTTAACTGATTGCCATAAAACAGCATTAGTATGTTGAAACGTCAGAAGGAGGGTTTTGTTTCCCTCTCCAGAGCAACCAGTATTCCAGAAGGGAAAATAAAGTATGTTACCAAATAGAAGACACGTTTTACTTGATTATTCTGCTGTGCTGTTAGCAATCAGGCTTAACATATGAAAAAACAAAACACCAAAATGAAGAGAAGTAATGCTAGTCATTTTTCAAAGTTATGTTAAATCTCTGGTTAATATGTTGTGCTGGTGATAGTCTTTAATAGTCCTATAAATACTTGTGCTAAGTCTAAAAATAAAAAAAAAATTAACTAAACTCTTCCACTGAAAACTGCACTAGGCTATCAGCAGTGGTAACCGTTGATTCTCCCTTCTTGTGAGAAGACGCTCATGTACTTTTGCTTCATTGGTGATTTTCCCAAGTCCTGACGGAGATAGAACCTGTGTGTGTGTTTGCCTTTCTTCCGTGTGTCACTCCCTAAACTACTTGTTGAGTCACTTTTGTGTCTAATCCTAGGTTTTCCCCATCCAAACTGAAATGAGCATAGTTTTTATAGTGTAAGATGTTTTATAGCGCAATGTTTCCCCTTTGCTGGAACTTACACATACTTTTAAAATCTTTCTTTTGAGGAAGATAGCTATAAAACACTGTAGGATTCTAACCTAGCAATTACAAAGGCAGAGACGAGAGCTCTGGGAACAAGGGACTGCTGGCTTCCCATCACACACAGTCTTAACCACAAACGTACTGAGATGTGTAGGAAGGACAGATCGGGGCCATGGAAGTGGGCACTCTAATTCCAGCTAAAGAGGCAGCATGAGCATTATCAAAGTCTCAGCCTCTGGGAGCGATCACGGACTCACCCTTCAACCTTCCTGGGGTGCAGCGTTTTGTTTCTTCTGATCGATACTACATTAAGATTATTGCTAGAAGGACTGGGCATATCAGAAGGGACTCCTTTTGAGTTCCACCCTAAGAAATAAACAGAACCTACTTTTATCTGGAAAAATGCTCTGTCCTTTAAGGGTTTCCTTTTCTCTGTTGTGCTGTTGATGTGGGCATCCCTATCAGAAGCTGTCTCCAATCTTGCCTATTATGGGATAGATGAAAAGAACTAATGTCTGCGAGCCAGACACAATGCTGGGCATTTCACTTACACGAGTTTATCACACCAGAAGTCCTTGACCATAGCTCCAAAAAACCAAGTGAAGCTTTATTCTCACAGGAAAAAAATCTGGGTGATCTAAAGCTAATCTTTAGGTTAACGTACTGTCTACCTCATAGGCGAATGGATATTTTCCATGTCCTAATCTGCAACAGCCCAAAATCACCCTGAAGTCACTTCTTCCTTTAGGAGGAGTTTTCCATCCCGACTGCTCTCTCTGTCTCCCACCTAAGCTGGCTGGCTTTCAGAGCTAGGCCGGGTCTGGTCCTGATAACACATTCTTTCAACAGGAAGTGCCTCCATTTTCAGTTGTCTGTGGGAGGGTGGAGGGCAGATAAGCTGTGAATGGAAACACAGCAGATTTCTGCTCCACCCTCCTGCTGCACTTTGATCCGAATAAAAGCCAGGAGCTCTGCCTGGCGGGAGCTGCCTGCCCAGAGCAGGAAGATGGTTAAGTGGTGGGCATTCTGAAGCTCTCCTCTTAGAGTTTAGGAATGTGTGCTAAGGCTGGTGTAGGTCCAGTAAATGCCTGCTTTTGCTATGTTGAGAGGTCCGGGATCTGAAGTTCTTTGAAGGATTTTAATAGGTTTGGGAAAATATTAACCAATTAAAATTTATACTTTGTGTGCATGCATATGTTGGGTCCAAGATCTTAATAAATTTTCTGAAAATTTGCACACACCCTCCCCCCCCCCCCCCCCCCCCCCCGCCGAATTGTATTTATTCTCAATAGATAGCTTTTGAATATCACCAATGAAGCAAAGGAACAAAAGGTGGACAATGAAAATACAAGCCAGGCTTCTTAAGGAGAGTTGTGCCAATTCTAGGTTCCTTCTGTATTTAGAATACCCCTTGGAGAGAACTCAGATTATAATGACTCACATACTGTGTTCCATGTTTTAATTTAAGTGGAATCATGTTTCACATGTGCATGGCTGCCAGGTGCCAGCAGCCTATGACAGAGGGCATAGAGATGGTCTTGGTGCAAAGGTAGCTGCTTCTGAACCTCCTTCTGTTAGTGCTCCTACTCTGATTCCTCCCTGTTTTTTCTTGCTTCCTTTTTCCAGGCTGGCATGTCCCTCAAGTGTTTGTGCCTCATGTTTTTCTGGTGCTAATCTAATGGCATAGATTGGGCTCTACGTCATTCAGTTAAAGCATTCAAAGAAAGGTCAAGATGGCTAATAGGCTTGACCCTCTCAGATGGCCCTTTGTTCCCCACCTCCTCCCAGGCAGGTTCCCTCAATATTTATGTATGAGCATGGATAACTTGTACTTGTGACATAGTTAGAGTTCATATCCTGCTGTTTTTCACTTAACATTGTATTACAAGAATTTTTCCATTTTGCTACATGGCCTTATTATTTTTCATAATAGCCTAATAGTTCAGTGAGAAACTGTACCCTACTTTTCCCAAACCCTTCCTATTAGGTTGATCCATGGTTTCCACTGTAATTCTGCAATGCATATCTTCCCACATAGAGCCTTTCCCCTTCCTTTCAATAATTTCCTTGTGATGAATTTTCAGAAGTGAAATTACCAAGCTAAATAGGGTATAAAATTCTTGATGGCTCTGATTGCCTTCTGTAAGTTGTATGTAAGTTTATGACTCCACAGATGTTATCAGCTTTCTATATTATCATGACGTAAAAATAATTTTCTTTGAAGTAGTTCATGTGTAAATATTAAAATACACATTTAGAAATAAGGTCCTAAGCTTTGGGCACAAATATTTGTCCCTTTTCCCCCGAGACACTCACAGTCTTTGCTCTTGACTTTTATGAGCTGGTGTTTTTTCTGTAGCACGTCACTCATGGTATTTGAGGTTTTCCTCCTGACAGTAGGATTGTAGGCCTCACATCTTAAAATTTTTGTCTGAAAATAGTAGTAATTCCCACTCATGGCATTTGGGATTATTGCTCAGATGAAAATACTATGCAGTGTTTCAAGTATTACAAAGAACAAAATACAAGATATTAAACCAAGGTTTCTTTGACGGTAGCTTATTTGGACAAAAGCCCACATTAGCCGCCCTTCTGAAGGGCCCAGGAAGCACCTTGTTTTCTCTTTGTGAAGAGCTGTCAGTAACAAATAGGATAGTTGAGGTTGGTTTCATTTAGCTCCTGGCTGCTGCTTCTGTGCCTGCCCAGGCGGGAGCTCGCCTGGGCTGAAGGGCAAACTTTTTAACATTACCAATAATAAAAAAGTAGCTTATGCTTATATATAATCTTTATTATTGCCAGGCACTGTTCCAAGGGCTTTACATTTCTTAACTAATTTAATCCCTGCAACAACCTTACAACATAAGCACCAATTAAAATTTCCATTTTATAGGTCAGGATGCTGAAGCATAAAAAAGGCTTCTATCAGGCCTTCTAGTTTACATCTTCTACCTCTCTTTTTACTCCCTTACTTCTTCCATTCATCTGCCTTTTCTTCTGAACACACCACCTCTTGTGTGCCTCCCATTTGAGAAACCTTTTCTCATTAGTAATAATAGCTTCCATTTATTGAATTTTTTTTTAAGGTTTACTTTTTATTTATTTCTCTCCCCTTCCCCCCTCCCCCCAGTTGTCTGCTCTCTGTGTCCATTCGCTGTGTGCTTTTCTGTGTCCACTTGTATTCTTGTCAGTGACACCGGGAATCTGTGTTTCTTTTTGTTGCGTCATCTTGTTGTGTCAGCTCTCTGGGTGTGCGGCGCCATTCCTGGCAGGCTGCACTTTTTTCGCGCTGGGTGGCTTTCCTTACAGGGTGCACTCCTTGCATGTGGGGCTCCCCTACATGGAGGACACCCCTGCGTGGCACGACACTCCTTGAGCACATCAGCCCTACACGTGGCCAGCTCCACACGGGTCAAGGAGGCCCGGGGTTTGAACCTTAGACCTCCCATGGGGTAGGCGGACGCCCTATCCATTGGGCCAAATCCACTTCCCCATTTATTGAATGTTTAACCTGGACCAGGCATCATGCTAACACGTTGTCACAGCATCCTTTAAGGCAGATCTTACTTTCTAGTGTGTCTTTGTCCTGGCCCCTGTGTAGCTAGGGAGCTTCTTGAGGGCGGTGACTTTTTCTCTTTTGGTCACATGGTCCCATTTTTTGATACATTCCTTGTTGCTGACGGTGGTGATGGTGACAGACTCCTGCCATCTCATACTCCTGGGCCAGTTGACCTGGGCTGCTTCA